>NC_133334.1:245009823-245309823 GCF_042186555.1 Aquarana catesbeiana | reverse complement strand
GAGCAGGTTTACAGCTGATGGTACACAATGGATACGCCATGTTCAGTTATGGTCATAATCGAGGCACAAGCCAGGTTCAGTAGCAACTAAGCAAAAAGGCACCAAATCAGAAGCAGGACCAGGATCAGGAATAGACTGAAATTGGAAACATGCAGGCAGGGAGGTACCAAGTCAATATGCAGAATCTTGGTCAGAAGTCCAATTTGAGGTCAGTAATGAAGATAAGCAGAAATCATTGGCAGAAAACTATAGTCCTAAAGAAGGTCAGGTGGAAGCCTCATCATTATTAAAGGTCAGCAAAAGTTTCAGGATCAAGAGTCACAGGAGTACAGACTTAAAGGCTATTCATCAATGATCCAATACACTCCGATATAAAGAGCCTCCTTGGCAATATGAATTGTGCATAAGCTGTGATATGTGCTAGGTCACACATCTACTTAGACTTCCATGCCTATAAACATGTGCATGCTTTTGTGCATGTGCATTAGGCTGGCAACTGGCACAATGTTTGTGACCCTGAAACTTCTGCACCTTTTCTGCTGCTGCTTGATTATTTCTAATTTCTCAGATTCACAGAGGGTGGCGGGGCTCTGACATTAGGAAGCAAAGCCCTGCTTCTAACAAGAAAGGGCACAGATTGGACAGTTCAAGTCCTATTTACCCACTTCCCGACCGCGTTACACAGATATACTGCGGCAGAAGGGCACGTACAGGCAGATTAACATACCTGTACATTGCCCTTTAAGAGGCGGCTTGCGAGCGCACGTGCGCTCGCCGAGAGCTCCATGACCATGAGCGTGGGTCCCACGGACGATACCCGCAATCGTCTCACGGTGAGGAAGAACGGGAAATGCTAATGTAAACAAGCATCTCCCCGTTCTGCCTAATGACACTCTCACTGATCACCGCTCCCTGTAATCGGGAGCGGTGATCAGTGTCATGTCACACAAGCCCCTCCCCCACACAGTTAGAATCACTCCCTAGGACACACTTAACACACTTAACCCCTTAGCCCCTACAGCGCCACCTAGTGGTTAACCCCTTCACTGCCAGTCACATTTACACAGTAATCAATGCATTATTAATCGCACTGATAAATGTGAATGGTCCCAAAATCGCACCAAAATTGTTCACTGTGTCTGCCATAATGTCGCAGTCATGATAAAAATCGCTGATCGCCGCCATTACTAGTAAAAAAAAAAATTTTCAATAAAAATGCCATAAAACTATCTCCTATTTTGTAGACGCTATAACTTTTGTGCAAACCAATCAATAAACGCTTATTGCGATTTTTCTTACCAAAAATATGTAAAAGAATGCATATCGGCCTAAAAATATGTAAAAGAATACATATCTGCCTAAACTGTGGAAAAAAAAAATGTATATATTTTTGGGGGATATTTATTATAGCAAAAAAAAAATACTGCGTTTTTTTCAAAATTGTTGCTATTTTTTTTGTTTATAGCGCAAAAAATAAAAACCGCAGAGGTGATCAAATACCCCCAAAAGAAAGCTCTATTTGTGGGAAAAAAAAGATGTCAATTTTGTTTCGGAGCCACGTTGCATGGCCGCGCAATTGTCAGTTAAAGCGACGCAGTGCCGTTTAGCAAAAAGTGCTCTGGTCTTTGGACAGCCAAATGGTCTGGGGCTTAAGTGGTTAAAGTAAAATGATCAACAACTATGGGAGTTATTTTCTAAAACTGGGTGGCGCAAAATCTGGTGCAGCTCTGCATAGAAACCAATCAGCTTCCAGAATTCATTGCTAAAGATTTATTAACCACTTGCTGCCCGCCCACCGTCATATGACAGCGGGACGGTGCAGCTGTTATCCTGGGCCACCGTCATATGACGGCGCTGCCTTCCAGGATCCCTAGGGGGCGTGCGCACTCGGGTCCCAGTGCGCGTGCCCGGCGACCGCGATGTCTGCCGGGCACCCGCGATTGCCCGGTAACCGAGCAGGACCGTGGATCTGTGTGTGTAAACACACAGATCCACGCCCTGTCAGATGGGAGGAGATCGATGGTGTGTTCCTTGTACAGAGGAACACCGAGCGGTCTCCTCCCCTTGTGAATCCCCCCCCCCCCACAGTTAGAATCACTCCTTAGGATCACATTTAACCCTACAGCGCCCACTCCTGGTCAACCCCTTCATTGCCAGTCACATTTATACAGTAATCAATGCATTTTTATAGCACGGATCGCTGTATAAATGTGAATGGTCCCAAAAATGTGTCAAAACTATCCGATGTGTCCGCCGCAATATCGCAGTCACGATAAAAATTGCAGATCGCCGCCATTACTAGTAAAAAAAAAAATAATAATAAAAATGCTATAAATCTATCCCCTTATTTTGTAGACGCTATAACTTTTACGCAAACCAATATATATACGCTTATTGCAATATTTTTTACCAAAAATATGTAGAAGAATACATATCGGCCTAAACTGAGGAAAAAATTTGTTTACAAAAAAAAAAAATTGGATATTTATTATAGCAAAAAGTAAAAAATATAGTGTTTTTTTCAAACTTGTCACTCTTGTTTTGTTTATAGCGCAAGAAATAAAAATTGCAGGGGTGATCAAATACCACCAAAAGAAAGCTCTATTAGTGGGGAAAAAATGATAAAAATTTCATTTGGTTACAGTGTTGTATGACCGCGCAATTGTTATTCAAAGTGTGACAGCGCTGAAAGCTGAAAATTGGCTTGGTCAGGAAGGGGGTGAAAATGCCCAGTATTGAAGTGGTTAAACAAGCTGAAGTTAGAAGCTGATTGGTTAACATGTACAGCTGCACCAGATTCTGAGTGCACTAGTTTTAGTATATATCCGCCTATCATACTAAATTGGTTGCACCCTGACAATGTAGGCAGCTAGAGGTATGTCTAGGTCCCACCAACTGTCATCTTTCTAACCAATAAGCACATTTTAACATCTATTGGAACCATTGTGTACGGAGATGGCAGATTCTGAGAATTCTTCTTTATTGTAGTACTTTGGCTCGTTATGAGCTGTAAAAGTACTGTATGTGTAATTAAAAGAAATGTAGATTTAAATTGCTGTATACAAATCAAATTATTTCATTTTTTACACTCCAGTAGCAGAATATTTATCATATGATGAATGTATGTAGGCCCTTACAAATAAACAGTAAACATAAAAATAAAAAGTTAAAAAAATATATATTTTGTGAGCAGCCAAGTAGTTGATAATGTATTCTTTTCTTTAGTTGTCAAGCATTGGTGACATTAACATAATTTAAATTAAGTGCTGGCTTTTGACACTTGAAAGAAAACACTTCACATAAATAATATGTTATGCATGACAGACTATATGGTTCAATAGAAAAATAAGCATGAAAAAAAACAAAGCATATTGTTTGCTTGTGTTAGTTGGGGAAAGAAACAATAACATTCCTGGAGAGGTACATGAAATGGGAACAAATACTGTAAGTCGTGTCCACTACTAGAACACATTGCTGGTATTAATTTTAGACAACTCAAGATAAAAAACCCGTATGAGCTCTACCAACACCAATTGTGTACCTGTAAACACAGCCCACTGTACATATTGAATTTGCAAAAAGTTTATTGTATCAAAAGCATAGGATAGCCAATGTCAAAATCCAAAATCATTCAATCGTGACATTCGTGCAAATAAAACTCCATGTCCACCATACATGCCCACATCCAATGACCATTCATGTACAACAATGGGAACTCTAGGGTATAAAACACAGTGGTAAGACTGACAGCCTTAATTATGCCAGTACAGAGGGGTGATTGATGTATATACATATACAAAGGTCAGTGCTTGGCTGATATCCTGTAAGGGATGTATAGAATATGTCCTGGGCTGGTGAAAACCTAAAATCCTGGAAAGGCACACAATTAGATCAATTGCAGGAATTCAGCCAAGCACTGACCTTTGTATATGTATATACATCAATTACCCCTCTGTACTGGCATAATTGAGGGCGTCAGTCTTACCACTGCAGAGAAAGTATCTCTTTAAAATCACCCTCACTCTACTGTGACCCACAGTGGTCAACTTTAAAGGAGAACGCTGATTAGGCTAAAGTTGGTCATATATTGAGCGAATTTAGGCCAGTTGTTAATAAATGGAAAATTGTCTGCTGAACAGCGTTTATGCTCCTGTTTAGTGTGAATGGAGGCATATGGTAGATTTCTTTAATTTATGTGCAGGCCAAAGGAAAAAAAAAATGTCTAGCAGATAATGAAGCTCCCCAAATCATCACGGACTGTGGAAAAATTTGCATTTCATTTGGAAATCAAGGTCCCAGAGTCTGGAGGAATGCCCCGTACACACGGTCGGATTTTCCGATGGAAAATGTCTGATCGGAGCGTGTTGTCGGAAATTCCGACCGTGTGTGGGCTCTATCGAACATTTTCCATCGGATTTTCCGACACACAAAGTTGGAGAGCAGGAGATAAAATTTTCCGACAACAAAATCCGTTGTCGGAAATTCCGATCGTGTGTACACAAATCCGACGGACAAAGTGCCACGCATGCTCAGAATAAATAAAGAGATGAAAGCTATTGGCTACTGCCCCGTTTATAGTCCCGACGTACGTGTTTTACGTCACCGCGTTCAGAACGATCGGATTTTCCGACAACTTTGTGTGACTGTGTGTATGCAAGACAAGTTTGAGCCAACATCCGTCGGAAAAAATCCTAGGATTTTGTTGTCGGAATGTCCGAACAAAGTCCGACCGTGTGTACGCCCTAGAAGAGTGGAGAGGCACAGAATCCAAGTCACATGAGGTCCAGTGTGAAGTTTCCACAGTCAGTGATGATTTGGAGAGCCATGTCATCTTCTGGTGTTGGTCCACTGTGTTTTATCAAGTCCAAAGTCGGCGCAGACCTCTACCAGGAAATTCTAGAGCACTTCATGCTTCTCTCTGCTGGCCAGCTTTATGGAGATGCCAATTTCACTTTCCAGTAGGACTTGGCACCTGCCCACACTGCCAAAAGTACCAATACCTGGTTTCATGATTATGGTAACACTGTGCTTGATTGGCCAGCAAACTCGCCTGACCTAAACCCCATAGAGAATCTATGGGGTATTGTCAAGAGGAAGATGAGAGACACCAGACCCAACAATGCAGACAAGCTGACGGATGCTATCAAAGCAACCTGGGCTTCCATAACACCTCAGCGGTGCCACAGGCTGATTGCCTCCATTACATGTCGCATTGATGCAGTAATTTATGCAAAAGAAGCCCCAACCAAGTATTGGTAAAGTGCATACTACACTGTACATGGACATTCTTTTCAACATTTCTGTATTAAAAATCCTTTTTTTTAATTTTTTGTAATATTCTAAATTTCTGAGAATTTTGGGGTTTCACTAGCTGTAAGCCATAATCATCGAAATTAAAAGAAAGAAATGCTTGAAATTTTTTACTTGAATTACTGAAATAAATTAACTTTTTGATGATATTCAATATTTATGAGATGCACTTGTGCAGTAATGTATGTACCTTATCCTGTAAGGATGTGAATGGTTCTATGAAAAGTGCTCCATAATTTCTTGGCCATAAACAAAAGCAAGGAATAAATAAACTATATTAAATAATAAACTGTATGATATATAATAATATAATATAAATAAATCAATATAAAAAAAAAAACAGTTGTATTGCTATATATAAATATTTAAACGCTCGTTTCTGCCCAAGGGAATTGTATGCAAGTGTGCCTATCATTTAATCAAGCCTTTCCTGCTATAGTAGGCTGAAATTATACAGATTATACATTTTTCTACCAGACTCTGCAAGAAAAAACAAAATATGGAGACATGGCAAAGCACCAAACATATTTGTCAGTACAATGCAATTATAAATGGTAAAGGCATTGTCTGCATCTTTCACTGCACACATAGTTAATGTGTTATATAAGGCTTTACATGCTGTTCACTCTGTTCTTCTATCTGGACGATCAATTTGCCCTTGAGACATGGTTCAAAATTGATAGGTACGACAAGCTTCCAGACCACAGCCTCTTCATGTTGGAAAGCCAGCAGTCTCTGAGAATACACTAAGTAACACATCAACTTTCTGTACTTTCAATCTGAAGAGCTATTTGCTGCCTGACTGCACTGCTGACACATAAAGCGAATGCATTCAAAACCAGAGGATTGTAGTCATTTATAATAAACCTTCAGCCTGATCCTTCTTAGGGACTCATCAACTTGCCCATAGTAGGGAAGAGGGCTGTGCAGCCTTCCACGCTCCACTGACTCATCTGAAAAGATCTAGACTGGAGGCATTCCATTTGTCGCTGGAGGGTTTAGGCAATCGCTGTCCTGGCGAGAATAGAGTTAAATCCCTTTCCACATCCTCAAAAAACACTTAATAACTACTGTACATATTAACTGTGCACAAGTATATGGATAAGAAGCAGACTGATAGTGCTGTTAAAGGCTGGCTATGATTTAATGATATATAGATAGTACATTCATGAGTTTATTCCATAAAGTAGCCAATTAAATTCTGTCTAAAATGTAAGCTGTATGCGTTTTTTTTATTTATTTTTTTTTACAATTTTTAAATTAACAGGAAAATATGAATGTATAATTACAAAAATATAATTTAATATACTGATTGATTAATTATAAAACATTAAAGTAATATTAAAGTCTTGTTTTTTTTCTTTCTTTAACAATAACAAACATGTTATACTTACCTCCTCTGTGCCTGGAACCTCCTATTCTCGCGTCCCTCTTCTTCACTCCTGGCCCCTCCCTCCTGTCTAGTGCCCCCACAGCAAGCAGCTTGCTATAGAGGCACCCGAGCCACAGCTCCATGTATCCATTCAGACACAAAGCCATGGTTTGGCCCCACCCCAATTCTCTCCTGATTGGCTAACTGACTTTGATTGACAGCAGTGGGAGTCAATGGTGCAGCTACTGTGTTTCAGCCAATCTGGCGGGAGAGTCCCAGATGGCCGAGGCACTCCTGCACATCGCTGGATAGAGATGGGGCTCAGGTAAGTATTACGGGGGCTGAGGGGGGCTGCTGCACACAGAAGGCTTATTATCTTAATGCATAGAATGCATTAAGATTAAAAAAAAACCTTCTGCCTTTACAACCACTTTTAGGCCAGGTTTACATATTATATGTGCCGCCACGGTTTCCAGCCTGAGGTCCGTTGTGTATCTGTTCACCGGTTCAGGTGCGATTTAGGTCTGAATTTTTGCCTGAATTCGCACCTAAACTGGACCCAAAAATGCACGGGACCCTTTTGGAATCTGCACCGCGGCTGCCCCAGACATGAGCGAACCGGTCCATTGAGAGATGGTCACACTCACATGTCATGCGAATTGGATGCGGTGAATATCCAATTCGCACATATGTGAGCCCAGCCTAAAATGACATTAAACCCAAAAGCAAACATTTATTATATTGCAGCTTCCAATTCCTGGATGTGATGACTGCAATATTTTTACTTTTTAGGCTTTTGTTCTTTATTTTCACCTGTGGTGATCTGGCCATTAAAACTTTTTTATTTTTCATTTTGGATTGAGTAAGGAAGGGTTATAACAACTGTCAGAAAAAGATTTTCACCATCTATGTCCCATTGGGGAGATTTCCCTTAATTTCTTGTCCCATAGCCAAACAGGAAGTGGGAGGAAAGCCCTGCGAATCTAAAGAATTCTTTGGGGACCCCCCAGGTCATCAGAACTAGTGTCCCTATTGGAAGATTTCCCCCCTTATACTTTTCTGAGGACAACCCAAAATGTGTGATTTTTTTCTAACTTTTGCTTTCAACGATAATGGTAGACAGGACAAATAGAGAGGGTGAATCTCCCTAACGCTGACAGCGATAAAAACAGACTGGTCTTCTAATCCCTCTCTACTCCATCCAAAACTAAAAAAAAAAAGTTTTGCCCTAAGTTATACTTTAAGCCTGTTATATTTTAACAGACCAAGCTGTCCTACAGATAGAGCGGTTACAGGGAAGAAACAAACCATTTAACACTGAAAGGGATGCTTACAATGGTCAGCTTTCATTTATTTATGTAAAATCTTTTACTCCAAAAGTAACAAAACTGATGCTGTAACTGCATAAAATGTGTTCAATACAACACAAAGCAGTCAATTCCAGTGCTAAGAGGTCATCCTAAGTTGGATAAGACTATGGGACAACAAATCCAAATGGTTGGCGCATCGGACAGGGGAATCCAAAGTGAAACTACAAAAACAAACAAATAGGAAGGCACAATCACCTAGTGCATTACCAAAAAACTTTTTATTGAGCTGATGAAAACTGGTAAAGATAGATACTCACAAAAAATGCAATGAACCACAAGATGCCATACAGTGCAGGATGCACATACTACAAATACATCCCGCTGTGGTGCCACTTGCATTTTGGGGGCACACCCCCTCCCTCAGAGCTGAGCTCTGAGGAAGGGGATGCGTCCCTGAAACGTGTCAGTTTGGCACTGTAGCAGGGTGTATTTGGAGTATGTGCATCCTGCACTGTATGGCATCTTGTGGTTCATTGGCTTTTACAAGTTGCATTTTTGTGAGTATCCATCTTTATCAGTTTTTATTGCCTCAATACTTTTAATTTTTTTGGTACAGCACTATATGCTTGTGCCTTCTTGTTTGTTTCTTTTTGCGCTAAAAGTGTTATCTAAGGTTTGGCTTCAATTTGTTTAGTGAATCTAAATCTGCTAATACTTCTAACCCCCCCCCCAGATGATTAATAATGCTGCTGTCCAAATGTGTCTCTGTTGTTCCTTCATCCAGAGTGTAGGCACCCTAATACAGGAGGTGTGTTACTGGCCTGTTACATAGGGGAAAAGCCGAAAAAAGAAATCTAATGCAGCCTCCTCATCTAATTATTGGTAATCTGCAAAATATTACATTTTTGGTTTTGGGTTTAATACTTATTTAAATGCATTAATGACTCTAATTTGGTAGAATAGCCAAAGTCTACCTGGTCAATAAATCATTCCCTCTCCTCTGTGTTCTCCGTGGGCTCCTCCGTGGCCTCCTCCAGTCCCCCCGTCTTTCTCCGGGCCCCTTCTGTGTGCTCCTTCAGTCCCCCTCTCCTCCTCTGCTCCCCCTCTGTGCCCTCCTCCAGTCCCCCTGTCCTTCTCTGGTCCCCTTCTGTGTGCTCCTCCAGTCCCCCCCTCCTCCTCTGCTCCCCCTCCGTGCCCTCCTCCGTCCCCCCGTCCTTCTCCGGTCCCCTTCTCTGTGCTCCTCCAGTCCCCCCCTCCTCCTCTGCTCCCCCTCCGTGCCCTCCTCCGGTCCCCCCGTCCTTCTCCGGTCCCCTTCTATGTGCTCCTCCAGTCCCCCCCTCCTCCTCTGCTCCCCCTCCGTGCCCTCCTCCAGTCCCCCCCCGTCCTCCTACGGTCCCCTTTCTGTCTGCTCCTCCAGCCCCCCTCCTCCTCCGCTCCCCCTCCATGCTCTCCTCTGGTCCCCCCCTATCCTCCTCTGCCCCCCCCCTCCCAGATTTTTGAGGATGGAGAGCGGAGGATGGAGCCGGTAAATATGTAATTTTCTGGCTCCTTCCTTTTCTGAATGAAAAGAGTCAGTGATCACCCACTCTGTCCATTCAAAACTGAGCACCGTAAACTGTGTTTACAATGTCTCAGTTTATGAATGGAGAGAAGCCACTGTCTCCTCTCCATTCATTTTCATTGCAGCTGAGGCTTCTGAGAAAGGGACTGCGGAATCTCTATCCTCAGTCCCTTTCCATGTCTCAAAAGGGGAGATATCAGGTGTCTGTTTAGACCCCTGACATCTCACCAAAGCCCCCTTACCCCCAACAGGGTTGAATAAAAAAAAAAAAAAAAAAAAGAAACCTTGTAATAAATAAATATTCTAGTAAAGTAAAATTGTAAAAATAATAAAAAATTAAATAAAACAACCACTCCCCCCCCCCAAAAAAAAGAAAGCATTGTAAAAAATCTATATAAACATTACATATAAATTGTAAAAAAAGTATTCAAAAAATAAAATTGTAAAAAAAAACTGTCCTATGAGTATCATTGATCGGTATTGACGAGTACTTGAAAAAAAGTATCGGTACTTGTACTTGGTCTTAAAAAAGTTTTATCGGGACAACCCTAGTCTCTATACTCGCTGATGAGCTGCTAGGTGTAAAGTGCAGTGTTCCTCCGGGCTCCTGTGGGTCTCCTATGGGGACTGATCGCAGACTCTGCATATATTCTGGACCAAGATGGAGGGCTGGAATGCACATGGACCACAGCGCTGTGCATGTGACGGCCCCGAAAATGACCGCAACACATTTCTGAGCGTGCGCTCTGCCAATGTAAGTGACAGGCGTGCTCCTTTGTCAAGCAAGGAGTGTGAACTGCCTGCGAGTTAGAAGCAATGTGGGAAACCCACACAGAAATCGTGCAAATTCCCGCATCGTATATGTGTGAACGAAGACGGAGGTGTGTCTGTGACTAAGCTTTGCTGTTTTACTGTAGTGGAGATCAAGGACATGGCCATGCTGCATGGGAGGGGTTCCCTGATTGCAAGACTGGATCATAACAAATAAAAGCTTATGGCCGATATTTCATGCATTAAAATAGCGTGTTTAGTGAATGTAAAGCTACCGATGTGCTTCGCCTGACATAAAGCCTGCAGTAAATACAGCTCCCGCTGCCATGCTGACAAAGACAAACATACACGGCCAATTTAGTGTAATTTGAAGTGAATGTTAGGAAAAGGCAATCCCCTTTAGGTGATCTATATTTATTACAAATGTTTTAGCAAACTTTATTGCAGTTTTCCTTCTTTCAGGGAACTGATGTGGAAAAATAATGAGTCTACTGGTAGGATCAACAGATAATAAATCTGTGTTACAAGGGGACTCAGAAAAACAATACTGCTGTGCTAGTGGAAGAATAGATTGTATGTGTCTGTTTTAAATTGGCCCATAGTTACACTCTAAAGTTGAACTAAAGGCAAAACTTTTTAAATTATGAATAAAGTAAGGGAGGGTTATAACCCCTGTCAGTTTGGCATCTGTGTCCCATTGTAGAGATTTCCCTTCACTTTCTGTCCCATAGCCAAAACAGGAAGTGAGAGGAAAAGCCATCAAAGCATTTACCAGAATCACTAGAACTAGTGTCCCCATAGGAAGATTATCCCTCTTCCCTTTTTTTTATGGTGACAACCAAACACTTGGGGTTTTCTTTCATTTTCACTCTCTAATTTTACAATTAGAGAGACGCAATCTCCCTAAAAGGGGAACAGACAGCAATAAAATGATGACAAGTGTTTTAGTCTCTCTCCACTAAAACGAAAAAAAAAAAATCATTTTGCCTTTAGTTATACTTTAACTACTTGCGTACTGCCCACCGTACACATACCATCCAACTTTTTGTGATGGGAATGAGGGACACCTATCAGCAAAAGTATGCAGGCATAGGACACACCCCTTGCCACGCCCCCTTAAAGGATAATTGTACAAAAAAAACAAGATTGGTTAAACCCACAAGTGTTTATTTTTACCACTACTATTCCTTTATATCGGCTTTTGGAATTTACAAATGCAGCAATTTAGAAATCAGATGAAAGGTTTAGTTCTGGAAAACACTTTTTGATAGATAAAAAGTGCTTTTTATATATGCAACTATATAGATCAGACCAAAATGAGGGACAAATGAAGGAGGAATGAGGGACAGAGGGCCATTGCTCCAAATCAGGGACAGTCCCTCGAAATCAGGGACAGTTGGGAGCTATGCATACATATAATGCGGCAGGGTGTAAGCCGCCGGTGACCATGAGTCCACGGTACCCGCCGCTGGGCTCCCGCTGTGTGTTGTCCACCAGCACCCATCGAGTAGACAGTACACAGACAGAACGGCAATCTGTAAACAAGACAAATTGCCGTTCTGTCAGAAGGGAAGGTATTGATCCTGTGTTCCTGCAAAGCAGAAACATGGATCAATGCCTTCCCCTAGTCAAAGCACCTCCCCCACAGTGAGAAAGCACTGGTCGGGCATACAGTTAACCCTTTGATTGCCCCTGATGTTAACCCTTTCCCAGCCAGTGTCATTAGTACAGTGACAGTGCATATTTTGTAGCACTGATCACTGTATTAGTGTCACTGGTCCCCAAAAAGTGTCAAAAGTGTGTTATATGTCCGATGTGTCCGCCGCAATATCGCAATCCCGCTATAAGTTGCTGATTGACACCATTACTAGTAAAAAAAAAAAAAAAAAATGAAAAAAAATATAATAAAATAAAAATATTCCCATAGTATGTAGAAGCTATAATGTTTATGCCAACTAATCAATATACGCTTACTGGGATTTTTTTTAACAAAAATATGTAGCGGAATACATATTGGCCTAAATTGATGAAGAAATTAATTTTTTTACATTTTTTTGGGAGGTAGGTTTTATAGCAGAAAGTAAAAAATATTTTTGTTTATAGCGCAAAAAATAAAAACCACAGAGGTGATCAAATACCACACAAAAACCCCCCTCTGTTTGTGAGAAAAAAGGACACAAATTTTATTTGGGTACTGTGTCGCATGACCGGGCACTTGCCAGTTAAATTATCGCAGTGCCGTATCACAAAAAATGGCCTGGTCATGAAGGGGGTCAAAAGGTTAAGGCAGATTTTTTCTCAGCCATATTGAGAAATAACGTGCATAAAAAAGGGTCCATTATTATTATTATTATTATTATTATTATTATTATTATTATTATACCATTAAAGGAACCATTTATTTCAACAATAATTTTACCCAAGATTATATGTGCATTTAATGTATTTTATGCTCATTATTTACCTGTAAAATTCTCCCTTGGATAGGCATCCAAAAGGCTTTTGACTGCTGCTGGATGCCACCATCTTGGATATGATATAATCAGCCCCATCAAGCTCAGAGTTTTCACTAGAGTGACACTCTATAGCAGCCGGTCTCAACCTTTTACTCTAGAGCAGTGGTTCTCAACCTGGGGGTCAAATGACAATTTGCCAGGGGTCACCAAATCATGGGCTGTTTCTGAAGCCCGCGCCACTCTCCCAGCCTTTTCGAGGTCGCCCAGAAGGGCTTTCCCTGGAGCCTGTGGCCACCCAGCTGGGCTGTTCCTGGAGCCCGAGGCCGCCCACTCAGCCTCTTCGCAGCCACCCATTCAGTTCACAGCATGGCTGAGGGGGAAGAGACTAGAGGTCAGCTGACTGGTGAGGAATGAAGTGGGTGGGGCTGGAGGAGATCCTATCTCCTGATTTCGGCATAGGTGTCACTGCTGCGAGACACCACAAAGTCGGAGACACAGTGAGTAACACTACCTGTGATTATAGTTGCCATTAAAAGTCCCCACTACAGTTCTCAGATCAGCAGATGACCTCGATCAAGAGCACCTAAGTTGGTTGATCAGAACCCCCGCCAGCACTGCCACTCATCCCATTCCCCCCACCAAGGAGTAAGAGAAGGAATAAAAATAGAGAATATAAACCATAAACAATACCGCGCTAACATAAAGGTTGTTCTACTAATAATTAGCAGAGTGAAATAAATATTAAGCTGCAATCTTATCGTGAGGCGTGCACACAAACATAAGAAGAAAAAATCAAAAAAAGACTGCGCTAAGACAAAAGGCAACAATCATGTGATATGACTAATCAGAACATATGAATATGTTTAAAATTGAGTTTTTCAAAATTAATATTTATGAATAAAAAACACCAGAGCTTTCTTAAAAAAGTGACTGAAAATATATAATAACCAAATAAAGATATAAAAAGTCCCAAATGAAGGTAAGAAAAAGTGACTGGCGTCACAAAAACACACAGTCCCTGGAGCCAAGGCAAATGCAAACAATGATCTTGGACATGTAGCGCAATCCTTGGAGCCAAGGTAGATGTATTCAGTGTACATAGACGTAAAACACCCAGTGAAAAATCCTCCACCTAATAAGATGTCCGCTTACCAGAGGTAAGCTGTGAATCAGCTTAGTATTAACCTCTCCACGGGGAAGATCAGCTCCTCAGGTCTCCAACCAAGGAAGGGGGTGGGCAGGATCTTACGATGTGTTTAGCTCAATCCACACAGTAGGAGGACCATGGGAGTTAGAAGGCTGAGGGGTCTGGCTTCTTTTTCCTCTGGAGCTGCCTGAAATCAAAACAAGGCCTTGTTTTGATTTCAGGCAGCTCCAGAGGAAAAAGAAGCCAGACCCCTCAGCCTTCTAACTCCCATGGTCCTCCTACTGTGTGGATTGAGCTAAACACATCGTAAGATCCTGCCCACCCCCTTCCTTGGTTGGAGACCTGAGGAGCTGATCTTCCCCGTGGAGAGGTTAATACTAAGCTGATTCACAGCTTACCTCTGGTAAGCGGACATCTTATTAGGTGGAGGATTTTTCACTGGGTGTTTTACGTCTATGTACACTGAATACATCTACCTTGGCTCCAAGGATTGCGCTACATGTCCAAGATCATTGTTTGCATTTGCCTTGGCTCCAGGGACTGTGTGTTTTTGTGACGCCAGTCACTTTTTCTTACCTTCATTTGGGACTTTTTATATCTTTATTTGGTTATTATATATTTTCAGTCACTTTTTTAAGAAAGCTCTGGTGTTTTTTATTCATAAATATTAATTTTGAAAAACTCAATTTTAAACATATTCAAAAATAGAGAATACATGGAGGGGAGATGAAAAGAGGGGGAGGAACAAAGAAAAAGGGAGAGAAAGAATAAGAGAAAGAACAAGAAAGACGGCTAGAGAGAGGGATGTAGGGGGGAGGGGGGGGAGACAAGAAATTAGGATAGCTAGAGATAAAAGGGAAAGAAAGGAGAACAAAGAGAAAGAGTGGTACATCCTAAAATGTACCATAAGGGGTTTTAATACTGTACGAGTGGAAGGGACTCAGGGAGCGCTAAATGTCCGTGGGTTAGGGACGCAAATTACTTGTCTTGCCTTGGGAGCTGACAACCCACGCTACGAAAATAATTTTACTGTTAGAGGTCCCCACAACTTGGGAAATTTTATCAAGGGGTCATGACACTATAAAGGTTGAGAACCACTGCTCTAGAGGAACCCTTTTAATAGTCTTTACATATCAAGAAACTCTTGTTAACAAATTACTATATCTACAACTCAAGATACATGAACATGATTAGTAAATTGTAGATCAGAGCATTTTACAATTTTATCCTGCTATATCATTCTATATAATATCATTCTAATCTTAAAATGAAGAATAATAATGATAATAACCATTAAAGACACATAGAGGTTGATTTACTAAAACTGGAGAGTGAAAAATCTGCAGCTCCGCATAGAAAACAATCAGCTTCCAGTTTTTCTTTTTTATCAAAGCTTAATTGAAAAAGATGAAGTTAGAAGCTGATTGGCTACCACGCACAGCTGCACCAGATTTTGCACTTTCCAGTTTTAGGAAATCAACCCCATAGACTGAAAATCATAGTGTTATCCTATATGATGGTCAGTGGAGAGATATCCCCCTACACTTGCAATCAGTGAATAAGTTGTAGTTGTGGTGGTCATTGTAGGTGGGAGCCACTGTTCAAGGAACCCCTAGCAACCTCTGGAGGAACCTTAGGTTTCCACACAAAACTGGTTGAGAAGGGCTGCTCCATAGCATCCCCCTTTATTCCCCACTGGAAGATACATAAAAGGTTATGTACACAGGTGGGGAGGGGGGTGGAGGAGCTGGAGCAACACAGAAATAAAGTCATTAGAAGGGGTAAGGTCTATGGCATTCAAGGAGAATGTGTCAAGGAAATGTTACTTCTGGAGAAGTCAAATGTTCTAGCAAGTTCAAAAGCGCACTGAAGTGAACAAAAAATATTATAGGTGGTAGGTAGGTGTTTAAAAGACTTGTTTGTTCATGGGCTTTTACCCTATAATTGTTTAGGTTGGTGACATGCTCTTTTTAAAGGCTGGGAATAAGCCTAGAGCTGCACTTGACTCTGCTGGACTGGGTTATTATGGACCAACCATAAGCAGATGTCAAACTGTATTTATATATTATTGAGAAATAAGACCCCTTGTCTGGGCAGTACAGCAATCCATAACAATTCTATAAAGCCATTTTCATCACAATAAAGCATTTATTTGAATGTTCAACATAATCCTTCCTGGACTTAAAATTTCCTTGCTCTAAGAAAGTTTTGACTCATCTTTTGTCTTTTCGAAGGTTAAACAGTCACTGAAATTGTAACAACCAGCTGAATTGTGAAGCCCTTAACAGAGCAGTCAAAATGATTCATATTAGATCGTATGCGTCCTACAGCACAAGCATCAGATAAGACATTTGTTTAAGCCATAATATTATTCCAATAGCATCTTTATTTTTTGCATTATATGAAAGTCAGCCTTGCCAAGTTCATCATTTTGATGCCAGAGCTGCAATACAACCATGATAAAATGCACAATATCACAGCTGAGAAGTTATCATAGGTGTTGCTTTCAGATAAGCATATAATTAATAAAAATAGTTGCAATAACAGAAGCCCGGGGATGGTTTTATTGACCTATGAAGGTCTCCATGATTGGTGGATGTTATCAGGAACGAGAACTCATGACCTTGGAATACTCTGGTTGCTAGTTACTTTGTATATGGTTTTTGTTCTCTGGTGGCTAGCTACCGGCTATTGAAACAGTTGGTGTTAAGGGTTTAAGCTGGGTTATTGCAATACAAGATTTATTTTAGTGGTGGAACTCTGTAGAGCAGTACACATTACAAACGTCTGACTTACAAATGACTCCTACTTACAAACAAAAGGAGACAACAGCGAGCGGAAGAAAGAAAAGAGGTCTCCACTGAATCACCAATCCTTCTTTCCACAACAACCCAACTTTTTCAAAATCCAGGGACAGAATGTGAGGTGAAATCTTCTGAACAGGGGCACAGACAGCAAAACAAATGTTACAGGGATATTAACCCTTCCCTATACTATCCAAAAAACGTAACCGCTTGCCGTACAGTGCATGACCATATACGTCGGCAAAATGGGCATACAGGTATGTCCCCTATTCTGCCTAGTGACATGACAGAGATCTACTGCTCCCTGTCATCGGGAGCAGTGATTGCTGTCATGTCCTAGGTAGCCCACCCCCCCCACAGTTAGAATTACTCCCTAGGACACACTTAACCCCTTGATCGACCCCTAGTGTTTAACCCCTTCCCCGCCAGCGTAATTTATACAGTAATCAGTGCATTTTTATAGCACTGATCGCTGTATAAATGACAATGGTCCCAAAATAGTGTCAAAAGTGTCCGATGTGTCCACCATAATGTCACAGTCATGATAAAAATCGCAGATCACCACCATTACTAATAAAAAACATGCCATAAATCTATCCCCTATTTTGTAGACGATATAACTTTTGTGTAAACCAATCAATATACTTTACCAAATTTTACCAAAAAAATATGTAGAAGAATACATATCGGCCTAAACTGAGGAAAAAAAAAATTTTTGTATATTTTTTTGGGGGATATTTATTATAGCAAAAAGTAAAAAATATTGCTTTTTTTTTCAAAATTGTTGCTCTTTTTTTGTTTATAGCGCAAAAAATAAAAACCGCAGAGGTGATCAAATACCACCAAAAGAAAGCTTTATTTGTGGGAGAAAAGGGACATCAATTTTGTTTGGGTGCAACGTTGCACGACCGCACAATTGTCAATTAAAGCGACGCAGTGCCGAATCGCAAAAAATGCTCTGGTCAGGAAGGGGGTAAATTCTTCCGGGGCTGAAGTGGTTAAAATGCATTTTTTTGGTTGGAGCAATGCTTAAAAAAGTGTATCTGTTCCGACTTACAAACAAACTCAACTTAAAGCGGGAGTCCGGCGAAAATTTTTTTTTTTAGATGTCAGCAGCTGCAAATACTGCAGCTGCTGACTTTTAAAATAAGGTCACTCACCTGTCCCGGGGTCCAGCGATGTCGGCACCCGAGACCGAACCGTCCCTCGATCCTCGGGTGCTGCCGCCGCCAATCTCAGTGAGGGAATCAGGAAGTGAAGCGTTGCGGCTTCACTTCCCGATTCCCTACTGCGCATGCGCGAGTTGCGCTGCGCATTCTCAATGGTTCCCGCTATCTCCTGGGACCTGTGTCTTTCCCAGGAGACAGCGGGGGAGTGCGGGAGGGGGCGTGACTCCCGCGGGAGTCTATTCCCGGAAGTGGGTGCAGATACCTGTCTTAGACAGGTATCTGCACCCCCCTGAAAGGTGCCAATTGTGACACCGGGGGGGGGGAGGAATCCGATGAGCGTAAGTTTCACTTTTGGGTGGAACTCCGCTTTAAGAACAAACCTACAGACCCTATCTTGTTTGTAACCCGGGGACTGCCTGTAGTTGGAAAACACTTTGAAAAAAAAAAAAAATGATAAATTTAGCTCCCAATTATCTCTGGATCGATGGGATAGTAGCTCATTTGGAACACAACTGTGTCACCCATACTGATATGTAAATGTGCATACATTCCCTTCCTTTTAGATTGTAAGCTCCATTAACAGGGTTCTCATATTCCTTCTGTATTGAACTTTATTGTAATTGTGCTGTCTCCTTTTAAATTGTAAAGCACTGTGCAAACTGCTGGTGTATATAAATCCTGTGTAATAATAATAATACCTTTACTAATAAGTAGGGATGAGTTTTGAGTACATGGGAATAGAAGGTGGGCTGCAAAATCTGGCTGTTCACCAAATTGGGGAATGGCAAAAATCCGTAGTCAGGGCTTTTTTTCTCAGAGAAACCATTCTCGCCACACACACATACCTGCCAAATGGCATCAAATAGTAGCGCTTCCCTCTGCATACAACCCTTCCCTCCACTGCCTTCATCTTCTCCCCCCTCCTTAAAAGCTCCATCATCTGTCATATATCTTACCTTTGTTGCAATATTAAGCTGAAGCACCTATCCAGCTGTAGTACCTCCCAGCATACTATACTATACTACAGTCACTTGCAAGGGAGATCATGCAGTAGGGGCATCAACAACTGGTCACCATGGAAAAATGGAGACCACAGAGGGTGCAGCCTACCAAGCACCCTCTCCTGCCCATGACTGCACTGAACCCTGGTCACCTGTTCTGTTTCTCCCTTGTCCCCGTCCGGCACTCAGTGGGATCTGCGCAGGGGATCTAACCTGTGGGAGCTACTGGGAGATAAGCTATCACTTGTAAACGCAGAAGCTGGACTTCAGTGTTACCAAGTGATAGTGGTAAGCAGGGAGCAGAAGACCCGAGCCAGAGGTGGTGGAACTGAGTTCCCCCTAGTTCCTGCTGAAAAAAAGCCCTGTCCATAGTTCCCCCTCCAACTGAAGTTACTCAGGTTGCTGCAAAAAGCAGCATATTTAGTGGCAGTAATTACTATTTCTACTAAATGTAACAACTTCCTGCTCAGTACAATGCATCCCCCCTTCACTGATTCCTTCAATGCTTGCAACTACACAGTCATTGGTTGTTATGACTCTGCAAAAAAAAACCAAAAAGGCAGGGCTCTTGGCAAATCCATACCAGACCCTTTGCCTCCGGTATAGATTTTAATCATTTCAGCCCCGGAAGATTTTACCCTCTTCCCTAACCAGAGCACTTATTACAATTTGGCACTGCGCCATTTTAACTGACAATCGCGCGGTCATTCAAAGGTGTACCCAAACAAAATTTGCATACTTTTTTTTCCCACAAATAGAGCTTTCTTTTGGTGGTATTTGATCACCTCTGCGGTTTTTATTTTTTGAGCTATAAGCAAAAAAAGAGCAACAATTTAAAAAAAACTATATTTTTTACTTTTTGCTATAATAAATATCCCCATTAAAAAAAAAAAAAACAAACAAATTGCTTCATCAGTTCAGGCCGGTATATATTCTTCTACATATTTTTGGTAAAAAAAAACGCAAAAAGCGTAGATTTATTGGTTTGAGCAAAAGTTATAGCATCTACAAACTATGGGAAAGATTTATGGCATTTTTATTATTATTTTTTTTTTTTTACTAGTAATGACAGTGATCAGGCAGGCAGATCGGACACTTTTGACACATTTTTGGGACCATTGACATTTATTTACTGTATAAATGTCACTGGAAGGGAAGGGGTTAACACTAGGGGGTGATCAAGGGGTTACATATATGTTCCCTCAGTGTGTTCTAACTGTATGGGGATAGGATTGACTAGGGGAGGAGACATATCGTTGTTCCTACTTAGTAGGAACAAACGACATGTCTCCTCTCCCCTGACAGAACAGGGATTTGTGTGTTTACATTCTGGCTCTCGTGCAGGCGATTGCGCAGGCCAGTGGCGCTCGCGACCGCCGGCCATGCCACTTGGGCCCCCCCCGCTGTGCAGCAGGTGTGCGCGTGTGCCTCTAGCAGCTCTTAAAGGGAACCACGTACCCATACGGGGTTTCATGCAGGGGTGCCATTCTGTCTCCATAAAAAGACATGAGCCGGTCAGGAACTGGTTAAAGGGGTCACACATGCAAAAAAGTAAATTATATCCCCCCAAAATCAATATCAGACTTATATTTTAGCATGCAGTCTGAATTGCCAGTAAAGGTGGGACAGCTCCCCCTTTCTGAACCATACCAGGTCAGATAACTTTAAAATGTGGAGTGTACATGCCAAGGTGCCCCCTGGCAAAGTACCTTGTCAAATTATCCCCACCCCCTGCAGGCCTCCACATCAACTGGCCAGGATTGTGGAGAAGAGGCCCTCTCTCTTTGCCCTGGAGGTCCCCCCTGGAAAGGTACCCTCCCCATGTTGTCAGCATGTGGCTTGGTATGTTCAGGAGATGGGGCACATGTTTGTTACCATCCCCCTTCCTGGCCAGTAAGTCTGCATGCTTGTTAGGGGTCTTTTTATGGATTTTGAGGGGACCCCTGCTGTTTTTTGGGGTTTTTGTAGGGGATCTCCCTAAAAATCTATACCAGACCCTCATCGAGGAAAAGGGTCTTCTTTGTAGGAGGGATTCCACGCCGTTTTTAATTTGTGTTTTGTGGGGTGCCTTTTCATAATCCATACCAGACCCTCATCCAGGTAGGGTCTGGTATGCATGTTAAAATGAGGATATTTGCCAGCACACCACAGATCGATAAGTAGGGTCCAAACAATTTTGCATGTGATATTATGGATGTTAAGGGCAATCTCGGCAATCTCGGCAAACAGAACAAAGCGGACAGAAAATTACATTTTATGGCAACTTAGATGTTATTTTTTAATATTATAAATATCCCTTTGCTTTAAAATGTCATACAGGTGTGCTACTTCAAAGGCGGATTAAGGCACCCCTTAAGAGCCCATTCACACAGGGGCAACACGACTTCCAGCACGACTTTGGGAGGCAACTTGGACACGACTTGAGTGTGAATCACAGCACGACTTGGGGCAACTTACAACACAACTTGAAGTCGCCTCCAGGACAGGGAACTTTACAAGTGGCCAATCAGAGCTTATCAGCTGTGTGTGAGAAGGAGGGGGCTGGCTGTTTAGTGGAGGAAGTTACTTTCTGTTTCTTTTCTGCTTCCTGTAAAGTTGCCTCAGTATGAACAGTGATCAGACTTGGAGGCAACTTCCATTGAAATCAATGGGTACAAGTTGCCTTCAAGTCGGATTGAAGTAGTACAGGAACCTTTTCTGAAGTCGGAGCGACTGCAGTAGTGTGCATTAAGACAGATCCATTCACTTACATTGATTTTTTCGTGTAGCGCGACTTGAGGCGACTAGGGGCGACTTGGGGCGACTTGAAGTCGGATCCAAAGTTGCCCCTGTGTGAATGGGCTCTAAGCACATCATTTAAAAGAATTATGTATTTTTAATGTTGGTATCTAAGCCTTATTAAAAGAGCTGCTAGCCTCTGAATGGTAATTTTGTATTTATTTTTTTGCATTGTCCAGCTGCTCATGCCTATTAGCATTAAAAATGGAGAGAATTGATTTTCTTACTTCTTATTTTTCTTATTGACTTCAATAGGGTTCATGCTAAAGTTCATAGTTTGGGGATTTACTTAAGGTGCATGTGAATCAAACCCAAACAGATTCTCACATCACTACTAAAAAGCAACAATGCACATTTGAATGGCTGTTTATCCAATGAAAACCTTTTTTGTGAACCATCTCTACATTGTGGTGGAAAAAAAGGTTCTCATCTGTTTTTTGTGTGCTGTGGTTGTTCATTTAAAATTAATAAAACCCCTAACACAATGTACACCAATGTTTAAAATGCTGCATGTTAATGTGCATGCAGTAATGTACAGCAATGTACAGCAAAGCACTGAGCAATTGTGACGGTTTACCAGTCATGAGATTAAGGAGGAGCTCCAGTCTTTCCCCCAAAAATACTGTAGCTGTTGACTTTTAATATAAGGACACTTACCTGTCCAAGAATCCAGCGCTGTCCTCACCCAAGCCCATTCTTCAATTGGCTTCAGATCCAGGCGATGGCATCTTAAGTAAGGAAAACCGTCAGTGAAACCTTGCAGCTTTGCAGCCGATTTCCCACTGTGCTTGTGTGAGGCATGGTTTTTTTTTTGTTTTTCTTTTTGTTTTTTGCTTTTTTGCAATATAAACAAAAAAAGACAGAACATTTTGAAAAAAAAACAATATCTTTTACTTTCTGCTTTAAAACATATCAACAAAAAAAGAATCTAAGTTCTTCAAAAATGTTGGCCAAAATGTATTTTGCTACATGCCTTTGGTAAAAAAAAATCCCATTAAGTGTATATTGATTGGTTTGCATGAAAGTTACATCTTCTACAAACGATGCTATATATATTATCTATATATATATAGATAGATATATATATAGAGATATATATATCTATCTATATATATATATATAGATAGATATATAGATAGATTGATATCTATCTATATATAGATATATATAGAGAGATAGATAGATATCTCTCTATATATATCTATATAGATATATATAGTTTTTAAAAAATATTTTGTTTTAGAAAAAGTCGGACATATTACATAACAATCAAAGAATCTCGACATCCAAAATACAAAACTGGTTACAAAATATTCACAAATCACAAACAACATGATACATGACATTCCTAAAGTATATAAATCATACAGTATTGCCATCTCCTATAAGTGAATACAATATAATAAAATAATTATTACCACCCCCCCCCCCACACACACACACACACACACACATCCCACCTACCATAACCCAATCCTTTTACCCCTGTGAACCTAAGGTGTTAGTAATTAATTACATTAAATTAGGGGGTTGGTCTAGGGATGGTTGCAAAGGCCCCCACCCTAGTTCCATGCTGATTCTGTGCACCCCCCCCTCCTTCCCCAATTCTAACTATCCCCTCTCCCCCCCCCCCTTAAACTCCACTCCCCCCAGTGCAGTGAAAGAAAAAAAAAAAGAACCCACACATTCCACTTACCATACCCCGATCCTTTTAAGCGTGTGAACCTAAAGTGTTATAGAATATTAAATTATATTAGATTAAGGGGTGGGTCTACAGATGGCCGCACAAAAGGCCCACAACCTAGTTCCACCCTAATTCCGTGCACCTTTTCCCACCCCTCTTCCCTTCCTCAATTCTATTTATACCCCCCCTTTAAACTCCACTCCCCCGGGTAGTAAGAGGGGAAAAAAAAAAAAACCTCCTCTCTAACAATACTTGAATTCCTCATATAGTGTAAGTAAGTCCCAGATTGTTTAAACTTAAGCCAACCTCTCCAAGTTCCATAGAATCTCTGTCTGGAGTCATTTTGCAAAGATATTCTTTCTTCCATCAATCTAATCTTATCTACTTCCCTAAACCAATCCTTTATTAACAGGATTTTCTTTAGTTTCCATTGTCTCAGAATTAGGGCTTTCACTGCATTCAACAAAAACGGAACCACTGCTGCTCTATATTTTTTCCTTGTCTCACCCGTGGCGTGGAACAAACACTGCCAGGGACCCTACCTGATCTCAACACCACTAATCTTCTTAATCATTTTCAGTATTTCTCTCCAAAATGGTTGAATCAGGGGACAATGCCACCATATATGGGCATGTGTTCCCTCAATCCCACACTCCCTCCAACACAAAGATGATACCTCTGGGTTGGTCTTATGAAGTTTTGCTGGGACGTAATACCATTTAGTTAACAATTTATAATTCATTTCTTTAATCCTCGCATCTATTGACGTAGAATGTATATAATCTATAAATTTACATTTCATTTGCTCTGTTTGCTTAAGTTCCCAACTCTCCAGAAGGCATGGTGGCCTAGGGCCTGGGGGGGAGATCAACATCCCATATACAGGTATACTGGATATCCCATGTCCATTTATCCCCCCCTGGTCCATGAGTCTTTCCCATGGGCTAAACTCCCTGATAGAATGAAGGGGCTTTGGGAGAGCATCCACAAAATGTTGGAGTTGCCTATATCTCCAAATATCCCAGGGTGAGACACCGTATCTCTCTCGTAATTCAGATATTGAACAGAGGGTATTCCTATTCAGAACAACTTTTAATCATAAGCTATCCGATAATGTCCACCTCAGGTATAACTTGTTCTCCTTCCCTGGTGAAAAGTAGCTCGTACCGTATATATATATTGGAATTTGTATTACAATGTATTTGTATTCTGTTATACTACTAATGGTGGTGATCAACAACTTATAATGGAACCATGCGGCGGACAGTCTTACAATAACTGATGCTGGGGGGGGGGCTGACTAACTGCAACTGACATCACAAGTGGCACTAATACAGTGATCAGTGCTAATACTATACACTGTCACTGTACTAATGACAATGGCTGGGAAGGGGTTAATATCTAGGATGATCAAGGGGTTATAATAAGAAAGAAACAGAAATATAGTTCCCATTGCACAGAGTCCTGTGTTGATTGTGAGCACAGGGCTCTTGGCTGTGATTAGGCACAGCCGATCAGCAGATCCTGGCCATGAATTATTGGCCAGGACTTGCTGACAGACTCCCGTAAGCAAGAGGCGCGCGCCCTAAACTTGGAAGCAGGCAGTGACGTACCAGTATGTTGGGAGGTGCGGGAGGTCCTTAAGTGGTTAATATACAGTTATATTTTGTGTATTTAGGAATTAATCAAGCTTTTTTGTATAAAAAAATCCACTGAGCTAGCCAGAACTAATTCTTGAGGGATTGTATTCCACATTTTCACAATTCTTATTGATTAACACAATTCTTAGAATCTAGTGAAAAAAAATGTATACTGGCTTCCTTTTAATGGCCTCAGCAGGTATATGGTCTTGGAAAATCATGCGTAGAGAGATTTAACTGCCAGAACCCTCAAGAAAAACAAAACAATGATGGATGATTCAACTTACTGCCATCTATGTGAAGCTGACCCTTTAAGAAGTCCCTGCCCCAAGAATTGGACCATTTTTTAAATCTTTTTTTATCTTTTTTTTTTTTTTAAAAAGAATGCAGCAACTACAGTATATTGGAGACTGACCATTTAAAAAAATAGTTTTTAACAAAAGTATATGTTTGTAGATATGTAGAAAGATCAGCGTGTCATGTTCAAAACAATGCTCCGAGACAACTAACTTATCAATAAAGCGAGACTGAGGAGCGCCGTAAATGCCAAGGGGAAAATCTTATAGCATAATAGACAGAATTAGGAGGGCACATTAATCAAACTTAGTCTATGCTCCATAAATCAAAGGCGAAATATGTTTTCGCCGGTACTATTGACATGCTGTGTCTTTTATTATGGAGAGGAAAGTCTCTAACATATTTTGTGCCTAGACACTATTCATTTAAAGAGCAGACCTTGGATCTAATCATTGAATGAATCACGAGCAGATCAAAAATGATCCCAGTCACTCTTCTCTATTTTCGTAGCGGTTGTCAGAGGAAATTGCATTCAGCGGATGAATTTGATTGATAAAATAGACTTTGGGGAATTAATCTCAGCCAGGATACCATGCTGTTTGCTTCTGTTGTGTTGAAAAAAAAAAAGGATAAATATTAAAAATGGCAAGGAGCATGTTATATACGTGTGATGACCTTAAAGCTGGACTCCAGGAAGATGTAAAATACATAAACTAATTGGATTTATGTATGTAATTTATTTATGTATTCATGTAAATGTATTTATTTCATGTAAGCAGTGTAAGTACTTGAATTTGACTTGGTATTAGCCTCTTGCAATTTCTATACAAGAGCATTTAAACTAGCTTGCGACTGATTCAGATCTTTGTACTACAGCTTAGCAAATTTTTTAAATATGTTGCATTTTTGTTGGATTAAAATGTTGCAAATGTTAACCCTTGGGTGCGAGCGCACACAGATATGTGGCCTCTCAGCGGTCGGGCCTTGGCGCAGAGTGGCCACATATTTGTGTGCATTAGCACTGATAAAGCTGTACCGATAGTACATGCCCTGCGCACAGTGACCGGTGGCTCATGAAAAGCTCCCGATCGCTTCTTACGATCAGGATTTTCCGATCATGTCACCGCTGTGACAGCCAATCATGCCAGAATGCCAAACCACATAAAGGGCTGGTTCAGAGCCGGCACAAAGGGGTTGAAGCTGTTTGAACCCACCCCCAACACCGCCACCACCACCATACAATTTAGTTTTCATGGAAACATATGGCAAACCTAGGATGGAGTGGTCACATTGGCATCTTTGCCTTGGTTTCCAGGGGACCATGATTTGGCACTGCCGCAATCAACAACGTGAGTGCAGAGATTTTCCCAAATGCCCTCTTTACCTTCTAATGCTAAATATAGGATAGTGTTAGACCCCTACTTTCAATAATAATATAAGTGACAATAAATTCTGGTTGAACATCCTATTCAAGTATGTAATCTTAACTCAGAAAAGTCCCTTCTATTGCTCTCAGCCTCCTCCAAAACTCTAAATTCCTTTATTTCTGCTATTGTGATCTGACTTCTGGTTAGATGGTCTCTATAATCATTTTCCATAGTCCTGATGTATGTAGAAATGTAGCCACCCTGCCTTGCTCACTCCCAAGGTGCACTAAGGGCAATGGGATTTGTAGTGTGCAGAGCTTAGGAGCTGCTATGGTTAGGTGGGCTTCAACCTCCCTCTTCTGAATGCGGAAGAATCACATTAATGCCCCGTACACAAGATCGAACATTGATCGGACATTCCGACAACAAAATCCATCTGATTTTTTCCAACGGATGTTGGCTCAAACTTGTCTTGCATACACACGGTCGCACAAAGTTGTCGTAAAATCTGATCGTTCTGAACGCGGTGATGTAAAACACGTACGTCGGGACTATAAACGGGGCAGTAGCCAATAGCTTTCATCTCTTAATTTATTCTGAGCATGCGTGGCACTTTGTGCGTCAGATTTGTGTACAAATGATCGGAATTTAAACGATCAGATTTTGTTGTCGGAAAATTGTATATCTTGATCTCAAACTTTGTGCGTCGGAAATTCCGACGGAAAAAGTCAGATGGAGCCCACACACAATCGGGAATTCCGACAACACAATCCGATCGCACTTTTTCCATCCAAGGATAGGAACGCTTTGGCAGCTGGCCGCAGAAAAACCCTGCAAAACTGTGTCAAATTCACGGCGCAATTTTTCCATGATTTTGACACATTTTGCGCTTTCCCGCAAGAGATGGCCAAGTGTACATGAAGCCTAATGCCGTGTACACACGAGTGGATTTTTCGACCGGACTGGTCCGACGGACCGAGTCCAGCGGACAATTCGACCGTGTGTGGGCTTCATCGGACCTGCAGCGGACTTTTTCGGTCGAAAATCTGATGGACTTTAGATTTGGAACATGTTTCAAATCTTTACGTCGGAACTCAGCCGAACCCAGTTCCTATGGAAAAGTCCGCTCGTCTGTATGCTAGTCCGACGGACAAAAACCTACGCTAGGGCAGCTATTGGCTACTGGCTATCAACTTCCTTATTTTAGTCCAGTCGTACGTCATCACGTATGAATCCGTCGGACTTTGGTGCGATTGTGTGTAGGCAAGTCCGTTCATTCGGAAAATCTGTTGGAAGTCCGTCGGATAGTCCGTCGGACCAGTCCGGTCGGAAAGTCCGCTCGTGTGTACGCGGCATAAGAAAACAATTTCCTGAAAAATAGATTACAATGCCATTAAATAGTGGATGTGTATGGACTCTTCTTGGAGAATAAGGAAGTAGTTTGGTGTCACTTTAAGCTAGAGAAGCTGAGCACATCTATTAACCACCAGTAATCACTGTCAGTGAGCAATGATCACCCAACAAAGCAATGTTTAATCACATTTCTGTAATTCGGCAGACAAACAGTGCTTCTTGATATTTTGTAGCTGATGTGTACATGAAAAAAAATCATGATCCAATGAATTATACATCTAAGCTATTCTATATATGACTATCTTGAGGACTGTTTGAAGGGAAAATGTCTTTAAACTGCCAGCCAATCTTCACTTTGTATTACATTATCGCATTTTAAATAAAAATAAGCATATGTCAGGAATCATTGATATATTTTGTAAATAGCAACCCATGATGACATTCGCTATGCTAAAATAATAGATCTTAAGCCAAAACAACTAATCAAACCAAATTTTGCGCTTAGTGCCAAAAACAAATAAATTACACACTTTGTTAAAAAAATAAAACAATCATGGATGCATAATGAATTGTGTCAGTAAAAAAAGTCTAAATATTATCACTACAAAATGGTCTTATTTATTCCTCGAAGGTCTTTATCAGCTCCATCCCAAATGAATGCCGCTCGCTCTGAAGATTTATGCAGAAGATGTGAAATGTTGGCTCTTTTCTTCCCTTCGGTTTAACTCAAGATACTTAGCGGCTAATACAATTCTATTAGCAAGTTAAAAAGGATAAAACAGGCCTTGTTTTATTTAAATGTATGCAGTGCCGGCGCAGCACAAATGGCTTAACTTTTTCTTCTGGTCTTCTTTTGACTTTAGGAAACCACAGTCAGATCTCCAGAGTGCCCGTTTCAATTAAGGTTCTTGATGTTAACGACAATGCCCCGGAGTTTGCAACAGACTACGAAGCGTTTCTTTGTGAGAATGGAAAACCTGGACAGGTAAGATTGACAGGAGCTCTGCAGAGTCCACTCTGTTTCTTTCAATAAAGTATGGACCATTTCCTCATAATGTACAGTACATATGAATGATTAGACTTTTTGGTAAGGCTCCTTTCCTTTTGTAGAAGTTATGGTAACTGCTAAACCTGAACTATAGCTAAAACAGTTAAAGGAGAATTTCACATTCTTACAAAAAATAATATAGCATATAAAATTGCTAAACAAGGCATTTTGTATAATCGAAAAAAGAAATGCATAAATCACAAACATGTTAAAATCATTAGCAATGTATCAAATCCTATAACAGGGTCTCTTCCCACTTCCGTGACCTGGATGACCAGCAAAAAAGGCTCAGCAAACACACAACAAAATGCAGTGAGGGCTGACGCGTTTCAAAGGGATAAGCTATCTTTCTCAGGAGAGGAAGAAGCTCAGTTTACATTCTAAAGAAAGTTGCAAATAAGCAGATAAAAATATAAAAAAAATATAATCCACACTCCAGAATTTAGCTCTTCTTTCTGGCTTCTGAGCCACCCAGCAGTGGTTGAATGCATCAAAGGAAGGTTGGTTTTGTTTTGTTTTTTTATCAATTAAACACAGAAAGAAGAGCTAAGTTCTGGAAAGAGATATTTTTTATACTTTTGACTAAGAGTGGAGATGGGCTGTGCTGGCCAGCAACCGAGATGTCCATGCATGATGAAAAGAGCAAGTCCGGAGCTGAGCCATGTGTTTGAGTATGTTCTTGAAATAAGCAGATACAGTAAGTTTGATTTATTGCAGAAGAGGCATAGCATGTCTCTTCTGCAATAAAGATCCTGTCTGCTCGCAATTTTTTTAGTTTTTCACTGTTATCAGACAATTTACTCACTGGACAGTTGTGGCAAATACAGAGGTAGTTCAGATAGCATCACTTGACCCCTCTAGGTATTAGTCCCAGTAGGTGTATTTTCTGATGGGCATTGGAGAAACTGATAAAGGCACAGTTATGATTAAGAACTGTAGTGGTTTCAAAAGAGCCCGAAGCATGGTAACTGTAGCCAGAGGGTGAAATGAAAGATACAGGAGTGAGCCAAGGATGATATTTGATATTTTGTCTTTTATATATTCTTGCAGTTTAGTTTTAATTTTTGTGAACAGTATATTAAAAATTTGCTGTTTGTCTTTGTATGAGTGTGCATATGAAGTTTTTAAAGTAGTCCCCACTAAACAGTCCAATTTTCTATGTAGAAATATAGGAAAAAAGAGTGGATTGCCATATGTTGCTTGTGCTAGAGAAGAATACTGGACAGTCTTGTCTCTGTACACAGAGGCAAAACTTGCTGAGAGCAATGTCTATTATGCAGTATGCTGCAAAAACAAAAGCAACCTATGTACTGTATCTGAATATCATATATAGAATTATTACACACTTGATTTTTCAAATATACATTTTGGAAACCATTATTAAAGCTATCTTTGGTAGGCACTTCTATCCCCTCAGGACTTGTGCTTTCTTCTTCGCCTCTATTCAGGATGTACTCATACACTATCTCCCCATTTGCAATACCTGGACTACATGCCCCATGTTGTAATGTGCAAGATATTTAATGTGCATATATGAGTTTTGTCCAAACTACAGTGTAGTACTTGAGTGTGCATGCAAGAATATAGTCCCAGGGTGGCAGAATGCATTGTTGTAATGGAAGCCATACATATAAAAGGTTAAAGCAAAAGTTGACACACTTGCACTTGTAAGAGGATCTACTTATTAACATATTTACAGTATGCTCCAGGGTTTAATAACTCTTTAAGACAAGAACATAAACATATATGGCAAATATCATGCTTTTGCCTCTGCTAATCTGGCACAAGCCCAAGAATGCTTTTTCATAATATAGACAGTACTCGTGAAATTCTTCAGCCTTTAGGCTAGCCTATCATCTGTGCATCGTGGTAACATGACTTAACATGCACCACTGCAACACATGGTAATGCATGATAATTCTGAATGGCACTCCCAGGGCACGTTTGTTAAAGTGCACTATAGAACACAGATGCCATCTACTGTATACATTGTGGTGTGGTTCAAAATTGTACTAGTCCAGAATTAGGTGTATTGCTGTGGATAATACTAATCAACCAGGGGTATATAATTGTAGATAGATAGATAGATAGATAGATAGATAGATAGATAGATAGATAGATAGATAGATAGATAGATAGATAGATAGATAGATAGATAGATAGATAGATAGATAGATAGATAGATAGATCTGACTAACACAAAAACATTTATATGAGGTCCGGATAAGGGAAAAAATCCCCAACGGGCCTCTATATACAGACTTTATAGGCATACCACGAGACCACTATAGATATAAAAGTTAATATTTTATTACAATATGATAAAAATATAATTTTTATCAATATGATTAAAATAAAAAATACATAAAAGTCGGGGCAAAACAAGCCCATTGATAAAATCAATACATACAGGCATACCCCACTTTTAAGTACACAATGGGGTTTATTTACTAAAGCTGGAAAGTGCAAAATCAGGTTCACTTCTGCATAGAAACCAATGAGCTTCCAGGTTTCATTACCAAAGCTTAATTGAACAAGCTGGGGTTAGAAGCTCATTGGTTTCTATGCAGAAGTGAACCTGATTTTGCACTTTCCAGCTTTAGTAAATAAACCCCATTGTGTACTTAAAAGTGGGGTGTGCCTGTATACCCTCCACTGAATTGGTAAATTAACAGCCTGAACCTTCTGCACAAACATATTGGTATAGCTCTCTCTCTCTCTCTCTCTCTCTCTCTCTCTCTCTCTCTCTCTCCTCTCTCTCTCTCTCTCTCTCTCTCTCTCTCTCTCTCTCTCTATACACTGAGCAAAAAATTATAAACGCAACATCTTTGTTTTTGCCCCTATTTATCATGAGCTGAACTTAAAGATCTATGACTTTTTCTATGTACACAAAAGGCCTATTTCTCTCAAATATTGTTCACAAATCTGTCTTAATCTGGGTTAGTGAGCACTTCTCCTTTGCCAAGATAATCCATCCACCTCACAGGTGTGGAATATCAAGATGCTGATTAGACAACATGATTATTGCACATGTGGGCCTTATCAAACTTATCAAACCATGCCTTCTTGGACCTGGTATATTCACAGTGCACAGTAAACCTGGAATAGAAAAGGCCTTCTGCAACCTGTTGCCACAAGGATGAAAGAGCGCAATTGTCTAAAATGTCTTTGTATGTTGTAGAATTAGAGGTACCTGGAAGTTCCTGAGCTCAGTAATGTCAATGGGGTGTCCACATACTGTACTCTTTGGACATAGACATTGGATAGGTAGATAGATAAATAGATGGTTGAATGACATATGATTTCAGAGTTGACCTTTTTAGCTGTTTCACAAAAATCATTAAACTTTTAAAAACATAACCAAGAGACGCTGCACTGCAGACACAGACACAGACAAATTCTTTCAGGCATCCTAGAGAGTCTCTCGACTTCTTCTTTTACATATCTAGCTAAGCTACAAATGACATTTAGGGAGCCATGAATGGCCCTTGCCATTTATTTCCTCCATTCAGAGGTCTCATTGTTGTCCTCATTGAAATTCAACTCAGGAGAGAAACATTCCATGTTAACTAGTATCAAATAGAATTTGCCAAAAGAAAAATCAATGTATTCTTAGGTAAAGATGATGCTTTTAAAGGCCATAGAATGTTTCATATATGAGCTTTCAGGTTACCTGCACCGCACAGAGCACAAAAGTGCTCCTAATAGCTTATTTAACCTGTTCACTGACAGTCAGGCTAAAAGTGTTTATCCATTAGGTTTATTCTGGAAAAGAGCACAAAGAGGAATGGTGATGTGCAAAAGGCAGTAACTCATAGTGATCTATCATAAATATTTTAAAGGGAAACAGCTGTACCTTTCCACTGTTATCCATTTTTTGTAACTTTTAGTACTGCAAGGAGGCCATACAGCATGGAAGAGTGTATAGAACCTACGTACGGTCGTCCCCAGGTGCCACAGCTGCTTTGTACATCCACAGAAAGCAATTACAGGATGGGGCTATAGGAGGGTATATGTCCATACTTCCATAAATGTGCACATGGACATATGACCCTATATGCAAAATATCTGGCTTCTTATCATACTCTTCTGTACTCTGGACAGCCTCCTTATGGCCATGTACATTAGCCTTTACAAAGCCATACAATTCAATTTTTTTGTAAATGGTTTCATTATTTGTTTAACAGTTTATATTTATACTTGAACATCAGTGGCAGCTGGTGCTCCATTTTTTGGGGGGTTGCAAAGAAACCCCTTGCCACCCCGGTCTGTCGATCGGTCAAACCCCCCCGTTGCTTGCTCCTTTGCCCATCAGCCCCGCACTTTCCCTATCTAGGTGGCGGGCAACTTTGACTCCTTCCTGTTTCTCCTCCTCCTCGGCGGCTTCACAGCGGCTTCCTCTGCATCTCCTTCTCCTCTGCGGCTTCCTCCTTGGCAGCCAATACAGTCGCCTTGCCTCTCAGACAATCAAGTCTTAAGACCCGCTTCTTGATTGGCCAGGAGGAGAATCAGGAAGACATTAGCGAATATGAATTTGCTATTGTGACACATCTGGGTGGACTCACCCCAAGCCCACCCTTTTTTGAAGCCAGTTAGAGCCTCAGGCTTCCAATAAAAAAACAAACAAACAAAAAAAAACCATTGAAGTCCATGCGCCCATCGCCTTGCAAGTAGATTAGGGGTCGGGCACATAGATTTGGGGGCTGTGTCCCTTATGGATGGGCCGCAACTGATACAAGATGCTTCTAAAGCAGTTTGTTGGTAGATCTTGCCGTGCTTTAAAATCAGAAAGCCCAGCTCTGCTTGGGCTCTGACATTCTCTGTCTATTTGAAAATCCGTACAGATCACTATGGAATATCAGACAGGAAGAGGAGTCTATACCTCATCTATTGAGTTGTATGTGTGTCTCTGTGTGTATGTGTTATGAATAAATCTGAAGACCAGAAGACTAAATAAACAGGTTGGTCCCATGACTCAGTAGTAGTTTGTCAGTTTCAAGAAAAATAGTAGATCTGCTTTAAAGTGGTTGTAACCCTCGTTATTTTTAAAAAATAACAAACATATCATACTTACCTCCACTGTGCAGTTTGTTTTGCACAGTGTGGCCCCAATCATCGCTCCTGAGTCCAACATTTGCGTCCATAGACACAGAATACCGGATTCGGCCCCTCCCCCGATGCCCAAGTCATTGGACTTGATTGACAGCCAATGGCTGCACTGCTATCAAACTATCTAATCAAGAGCTGAGAAACCCGGGCAGAGAGGTACAGCGCGTCTCTGCGGGGGGTACGAACGGGCTCAGGTGAGTAAAACGGGGGGGGGGGGGCTGGGGGGCCAATCAGTGTCAGAAGTTTTGGATGCATTAAGGTGAAAAAACACGTTTACAACCCCTTTAAAGCAGGATACATGGAATAGGGCTTGTGCTGTGTCATTTGTCCCTCTCCATGTTCTAAAAAACCTGGTTGATTCTGCCTGTTCCTGTGTTCCCTTTAGTGTGTTGACCATGGTAATCATGGCTGCTGATCCCTGATTACCATGGTCGGGTTACGTGCCTGCATCATCCCACAGTCTCTTTTCCTCTCCCTCCCTGCCTGTCAGCTTGGCAGTCTGTGTGTGATCCATCTCCTCCTTGCCCCTTCTGCTTCTAAAGCTGTAAAATTACTACTGAAAAATCCTGTAATCCCCTCACTCACGTGACCTCCCGCCGCTCTCCTCCCAGCTGACGTCTGCGGGGAATCTCAGCCCCTCCCGCTGTAGTGCTCGGATTAGGGAAGGAGAGCGCTGGCAGATCACGTGAATTGCACCCAGCGGTGAGGTAAAATAAGGTATTTTGCAGATTGGTTTTGAAAAAACACAGATACTGCACATTATATCTTCCTGTAAGGGAGGGGTTAACTGGATTTCTCAGTAGTGACTTTACAACCACTTTAAATATAATACCTGGCTAATATACAGTATGGCAGAGATTTACTAAAACTATTGCACACGGAATCTGGTGCAGCTGTACATAGTAACCAAACTGCTTCTAGCTTGTTAAATTAAGCTTTGACAATAAAACTTGGAAGCTGATTGGTTACTATGCACAGCTGCAGAAAATTCTGTGTGCTCCAGTTTTAGTAAATCTCCCCCTATGTTTATTTTTCATTCTGAACATGAAGAAGAAAATATATTGAAAGGGTAATGTCTTCCCTTAAAGGGATATGGCTAGCCAAGATAAAAATTAGGTACATTATTTCAGTGATGTATGCAATTTCTTTTTGTTGCTGAGAGCTTAAGTAGTATGTCAAAGGTTCCTTGCAGTACTTGTTTGTAGTTACGGTAGTTAGTTAATGTGAGGATGGGGAATCAAAGACTTACTGTGATAAGACCCTTTGGCTTTGACTTCCAGGTGACTAATTTAGTAAATTGGGAGGTCATGTGACCTAAAAAGATATTGAAGTCTATTGTGATTAATTTAATAGTACTCTATTGCAGACTATTATTCCCCATTCATGCATTGTGATATTTGAGTTGTTTTCAGCTGCTGATCAATTTTATTCTTTGAGAGTGTGGGATATGGAGCATATAATTCATATCTAAGAACTAGACAGAAGTCATTGGCTGATGATTTATGTCACTTTATTGATGGGAAAGAGCGATCTAAAAGTGTGGTCCCATTTTGCTCTATTTTATATAGACTTTGCTATATGTTGCCTAGATGTAAAGTTTGTAAGTGGCGAGGTTTAAAGTGTTTTTACACTCACTGGTGTATTAAATATACCTTTAAAATTTTATATATATATATAGCTTTTTTTCAGCTGGCACTTGGTGGAGCTCAGTTCCACCACCTCTGGCCCAGGCCCTCTGCTCCCTGCCTACCACTTACACTTGTAAACACAGAATTTCGGCTTCTGTGTTTACAAGTGACAGCTTGACTCCCAAGGGCTCCCACAGATCTGACCTTCTGAGCGACTCCCACTGAGTGCAGGATGAGGACAAGGGAGATGCAGGTGCCCAGGGTACAGTTCGGATGCCGACACCCCCACTAGATGATCTCAGTGCAAGTGAGAGAGGCAGAGCCACTGACAATATACGGGGAGGTACTAGAGCCGGATGGGTTTTTCATCTTAAAAAAGAAACAAAAGTAAAACATGTGGAAGATGGTGGAGCTTTTAAGGAGGGGGGGGGGTGGGGGCAGTCGGGTGGGGTTGCATGCAGAGGTCCGAGCTAAAGAGGGGTGAAAGTGAGATGTGGATAGGGGATGCAGCTGTGGAAGAAGGCTGAACTCTACAGTATGTACGTAGCATACCCCTGAACTCTACACATAGCGCACTCCTGAACTCCGCACTCTGTGTGTACCCCCCCTGAAATCTGCACTTGGTATCTAATGCACTCCTGGAATTTAGTACCCCTTTAGGATCCCCCCACTGTTAGTGAAATTTGACCACACCCACTCTTTGATGCGGTTTGGAGGATGTGTGTGTGTGTGTGTGTGTTGGGGAGTTTTAGGGGGTCGTGGTTTAGTTCCTGCACCTATTATCTCAGAAAAAAAGCCCTGTATATAATATATATATATATATCTATATATATCTATATATATACACTATATTACCAAAAATAATAAAAAACAGCTTCAACTCTTCTGGGAAGGCTGTCCACAAGGTTTAGGAGTGTGTCTATGAGAATATTTGACCATTCTTCCAGATGCGCATTTGTGAGGTCAGGCACTGATGTTGGACAAGAAGGCCTGGCTCACAGTCTCCACTTTAATTCATTCCAAAGGTGTCCTATCAGGTTGAGGTTGAGCGGAGAATGTGAGCCAGGCCTTCTCGTCCAACATCAGCGTCTGAACTCACAAATGTGCTTCTGGAACATTCCCATAGACACACTCCTAAACCTTGTAGACAGCCTTCCCAGAAGAGTTGAAGCTGTTATAGCTGCAAAGGGTGGGCAACTCTATATTGACTTTGCCTTTACTGGGATGCCATTAAAGTTCATGTGCATGTAAAGGCAGGCGTCCCAATAATTTTGGCAATAGGTATATATTGTATATATATATATATATATATATATATATATATATATATATATATAACATCTGGGGTGTTCTGTAATTTTACCAACTCCCATTCAAAACTGACAACACTGCTCCTTCATGGATACAGTACAGTGAGTTAGCATTGTCACCTCCAGACAGGAAGTGTTTTACTGGCAGGATCACCAGGTGAAAATAAAGAGAACAAAAGCTTAAAAACAGAAAACTATTGAAGTCACCGAAGCTAAGGACTGACATTATTCTTTTATAATTTAAGACATTTTATAATATCTGAGTGACACCATTCTGCTATTCTGGTAGTAAAAAACAGTAAGTGAGTTGCATTTAAACATTTGCCTGTTTCCTCAATCATGGTCAATCATAGTCCTTATCTGGCGAAAAAACTGTCTGCTTCTCTCAGTTCAGTCTCAACATTATATCTGTGCATGGCTGGCATATTGCAGCAAAAAAAGGCAGAGTATCAATTACCCTGCCAATAATTGGGTCAGCCTTGATTCAGCTCATGCATTTTTATTTAACAGATCCATATGTCTTGTTCTGTCCATTTACATTCCTTTCATACATCATCAACTGTGGGCATCCTGGGAACACACTCTATGTGACTGTAATAATTATTAGCCAATTATCAGAAGACATCACAAGCAGAGAGAAAAATAACAATTTATTGTACCGTGTTTTTCTTTTTTTTTTTTTTTTAATCTGTCTTATCTTTCCATTCACTTTTCTGCTCCCTGTGGTTAACATCCTTTAAAATTGAAGATGGCAAAATCCTCCATCAGTGAACTAATTTTGAGAGATGATACATTTTTTATGAATAATGTTGGTTGTAGTGCCTTTTAGTATACTGATGTAATGGGGTTTTATTGTTGAGTTACGGAGCTTTCAAAATACCCCTAGGCTTCTACTGCATGTGGTCTACCTAGAGCACAAGAGTGAACCTATGGGAGTTTGAAAGGGTTGTAATTCACTGACAGAGGGCTAATGCACATCCGTTAAGAGGTACGTGCTTGACCGCTGTAAAGATCCACATGGAAATGCTATATGTGCTCTTAAAAACCTTGCAATCCTAGAAGAAAATACACATCAGTCTGGTCGATAGCAGCTGGTACTTGAATGCATCTACTGACCTTATTGTGCAAAGTAAAAAATTGAAAGTATAGCTCTCAGCAAATAGAAGAACATATATAAAGTCTACATTTTTATCCCTGAACAACTGTTTATTTTAAAACTCAGCTCCATATATTATTTTTAGTAATTGAAAGAGATCGATTTGGAACCCATGTCAATTTTAGCTATCTTTGCCACCATTGAGTAGACATGTGCATTCGTTTTCATCCGAATGCATTTTCGTCCGAATTTCAGTATTTTCGTTATCGTTTTAATAAACGATAACGAATGTGCAGAGTCCGAAAACCGAAAGATCCGACAAACAAATGCTTTATTTTCGTTTTCGTTGCGACAACAGTTTGATATAGATAGGAGATTTGACATGACACTGACAATAGCGATTTGTGTCCATCGAACCTGTGGTCGAATGTGCCTAACCTTAACTCTATTAGGGTCCTTTCACACTGGGGCGGTTTGCAGGCGCTATTGCGCTAATAATTGCGCCTGCAAACCGACCCGAAAGTGCTGCTGCTTTAATTCCAGTGTGAAAGCCCTGAGGGCTTTCACACTGGAGCGGTGCGCTAGCAGGACGGGAAAAAAAGTCCTGCTAGCAGCATCTTCGGAGCGTATACACTGCTCCTTCACCGCTCCTGCCCATTGAAATCAATGAGACGGCGCGGCTATACCGCCGGCAAAGCGCCTCTGCAGAGGCGCTTTGCGGTGGTTTTAACCCTTTCTTGGCTGCTAGCAGGGGGGTAGAACCGCCCCGCTAGCGGCCGAATACCGACAGTAAAGCGCCGCTATACCACCGACAACAACCTCCGCCCCAGTGTGAAAGGGGCCTTAGTACAAGATTATTCTACATAAAGAGAAAAGATTCGACATAGAGAGAAAAGATTCAACATTATAGAGACAATAGCAAAAATGTTGAATGTGCCTAACCTAACTCTATTAATCCAAGATTATTCGATATAGAGAGAAAAGATTTGACATGAAGATTCGACGAAGCAGTCGCCGCGAGCGGACATATATGGTCAAATGCTCCGCCCATAGGCTATAGAAGAATCCTAATGTTGGTTGACTAGTAATAATAATTAATAAATATAATTATTACTAGTGTCATACAACATTAGAATTCTACTATAGCTTGTAGGCAGAACATTCGAACCAGAAATGTACGATTGCGGCGTCCTACAGTTTAGCTGCTCCGTGGAATCTTCTTAGAACATTCGACAGACACCATAAGCCTTCAATGACAGATTCAACCTTAATTATTTTGGATTTTCGGACGAATGCATTTTTTAACGAAACAAAATAAATAAAAATGAATTTCGGGAGTACAGGCATACCCCACTTTTAAGTACACAATGGGGTTTATTTACTAACGCTGGAAAGTGCAAAATCAGACTCACTTCTGCATAGAAACCAATGAGCTTCTAACCCCAGCTTGTTCAATTAAACTTTGGTAATAATACATGGAAGCACATTGGTTTATATGCAGAAGTGAGCCTGATTTTGCACTTTCCAGCTTTAGTAAATATACCCCATTGTGTACTTAAAAGTGGGGTATGCCTGTAACAAAATAAATGTATTTTTCAGACGAAAACGAAATTCCGAAACAAAATATTTCGGTGTGCACATGTACCATTGAGGGGATTTATTTTTCATTCCCAGTCCTGGTGGTGTCCTGTGTGATCGGGTGTAACAGGGTGTGAGGGAACATCCCTCCTTTTCTCCCTCTAGCCAAACATTGAAAAAACTGGCTACAGTTGGGTTTTGATTTAAACTTTATGTTTAATTTCATGTAATTATACATATATCATATTTCAATAATCTTTTGCATGGCAGTGGCATTGCAACTCGGATAGAACATTGGTATGTCTTCCTACATAAATGAGACAGAAAGGTCACGGTAGGAATTGTTGACAAAAATATTGTATCCAGCAATGGGGGATTTTTGTAAATTGAACTGGGGTCCGATAGACCAGATGTAATTTGATAGCAGACAAAACATAAAAAACCTATTGAAATACAGATAATGAAAAAAACTTGAAGTTTGGCCTGTGTTTGGCAGATTGCCTTGAAGTACAGATATTTTCATATATTTTCCAAAAGTAGAAGCTGTTTGATATAGGAGCAATCTGTTCCCTGATACTAAAAAAAAAAAAAAGGCACCAATGGATGGAGCGCGAGACAAAAAAAACAAAAAAGTCCAAATTAATTTATTGGTTTACACTCAAAACAGTGTATATAAAAAGAGACCCTTGAAAACGTCACCTGACATGTGACGCAACGCATCGGAAGGAGCCAGTGACGACATCTAATGTGTGTGAGTGTCAGCACAGCAGATGCAGTGTGAGGAGCGTTATCTCTAAAACATCTGACCATTCCATAATAAGCGCTGAGTAACTGATCACGTTTAATTTGAATTATTTAGTCAGTATGGTGGGAGGTTGATTATAGCGCACCATATTATTTTGTTTTTTGTTTTACACTCAAAACAGCCTGCTGCGTTCCTCTCAGTCACCCCTGTACTACCTTGAACTGTCTTACAGCCAGACAATAGGGGGAAGGTGCGCTTCAAGACTTACAACACCACACTGCAAGGCTTGGAGCTCACCTCCCCTAGAAGGGGCGGCTGTAGAACACGCGCTACTTATAGGCAGCACAAACAATCGCCTGTGATGTGATCCACCTAGAGCAGTGGTTCTCAACCCTGTCCTTAACCACTTCAGCATCGGACCATTTGGCTGGCCAAAGACCAGAGCACTTTTTGCGATTTGGCACTGCGTCGCTTTAACTGACAATTGCGCGGTTGTGTGACGTTGTTCTCAAACAAAATTGATGTCCTTTTTCCCCCACAAATAGAGCTTTCTTTTGGTGGTATTTGATCACCTCTGCAGTTTTTATTATTTGCCCTATAAACAAAAAAAGAGCGACAATTTTGAAAAAAAACACATTATTTTATACTTTTTGCTATAATAAAAATCCCCAAAAAATATATAAAAAAAACATTTTTTTCCTCAGTTTAGGCTGATACATATTCTTCTACATATTTTTGGTAAAAAAAAATGCAATAAGCGTTTATTGATTGGTTTGCGCAAAAGTTATATCGTCTACAAAATAGGGGATAGTTTTATGGCATTTTTATTAATATTTTTTTTTACTAGTAATGGCGGCAATCTGCGATTTTTATCGTGACTGCGACAATATGGCGGACAGATCGGACACTTTTGGCACTATTTTGGGACCATTCACATTTATACAGCTATCAGTGCGATTAAAAATGCATTGATTACTGTGTAAATGTGACTGGCAGTGAATGGGGTTAACCAGGAGGGGGTGCTGCAGGGGTTAAGTGTGTCCTAGGGGGTGATTCTAACTGTGGGGGGGAGGGACTACTTGTGACGTGACACTGATCACCGCTCCCAATTACAGGGAACAGTGATCAGTGTTATTGTCACTAGGCAGAACAGGGAAATGCTTGTTTACATCAGCATTTCCCTGTTCTTCCTCTCCATGAGACGATCGCGGGTTTCCCCGTGGACATTGAGTCTGCGGGACCCATGATCACACTCACGGAGCTTGCGGCAGGGTCGCGCGTGCCGCCCGCTGGTGCGCACGCGACCACACGCAGCTAATTTAAAGGGACATACCTGTACGCCCATTTGCCTGTCCATGCCATTCTGCCGACGTATCTGTACATGTGGTGGTCGGCAAGTGGTTAAGTACCCCCAGCAGGTCATGTTTGCAGGTTTTCCTTTATCTTTTACAGGTGCTTTAAATCAGAGTCAATGGCTTGGTATTTTGGACAGCTATTTTGTCTTAGAGAAATTACCAAAACCTGGCCTGTTGGGTAGGGGTGGTCCAAGGATTTTTGACACCATAGGCGAAACCTCATTTTGCCGCCCCCCTGGCTCCACCCCTTTTTCCCTGCCCATGTAAACCCCACCTTTTTAATGAATTACCCATCAAATGCAGCCTCACCAGCGCCCATCAAATGCAGCCTCACCAGCGCCCATCAAATGCAGCCTCACCAGTGCCCATTAATGCAGCCCCACCAGCGCCCATCAAATGCAGCCTCACCAGTGCCCATTAATGCAGCCCCACCAGCGCCCATCAATGCAACCTCACCAGCGCCCATCAAATGCAGCCTCACCAGCGCCCATCAATGAATGTTTGCTTGCTTCCATTCATTTGGGAGTTTGGACACAGACACAGTCCTCCACCGCCGCTGAGCCTCTGAGACTATGAGTGAATGGAGCGGTGGCTGCCTGCTGATGCTGAGAGAAGAGAGTAGGAACACCAGTGGCCGGGCGCCCTAGGTAGCAGGGCGCACTAGGCAGCCGGCTGCCTAGTTTACCTAGTGGTAGCACCGGCCCTGCTGTTGGGGGTACTTGAGGACAGGGTTAAGAACCACTGACCTAGAGGACATCATTGCCACAAACACAATTGTAACACCTTGAACTGAAGAAGTGGCAATTTAAAGCCATGAAACATGTTTAATTCAGTGTAATAAAGTCATTGGAGGTTTTATAATAGCAGGCCACTTGTGCCTGGCCTTTGAATAACCACATAAGGTGCCTCTGCCGGTTGAAATACCTGTGGGCTTTTTTACGCTGACTCTTCGCTCACCCACCTGAGAACCCCACGAGCACCCAGGATGGGAATGCCCGAGGCATAGAGAGCAACCACACTGACCCTGCATGGAGACAGGTTTTCTCCACCCACAAACTAGGAAGCCCACATGTTTCCTCCCTTGCTGGGTGACCACAGTCTAAACAGTTATAAGTCCATTTTTCCATTGTTTTCCTTTTATTGCAGAAGCATTTTACCCTTGTTTCATAATTAATCTACTACACTATAGTGGCTCTCCCACTTCCCTCTGTTTTCTTTTTTGGTGGACACTATGAGCTTTACCAGAGACCTCTAGTCAGCTCCTCAGGATGCTTCAGTCTGCAATCTACCACCATGCCCTAGACCAGTGGTCTCCAAACTTTTCAAGCAAAGGGCCAGTTTACTGTCCTTCAGACTTCAGGGGGGCCAGATTCTGACCAGTGGGGGTAGAAAATGTCCCGGGGTCAGGCATCAGTGAGAATAAACACCGCCTCAGTGTTGGTGGTCAGTAAAAAGAGGGATAAGGCTCCACCATTGGTATTAGTGGAAGAAATAGTGGCCCTTTCTTGGTGTCATTGGGAGGAATAGTGCCTCATATCATTAGGAGCAATAGTGCCCCAAGGCGTGGATGAAGGCTCGCAAAGGGCCACATCTGGCCCTCGGGCCGCAGTTTGGAGACCCCTGCCCTAGACCCTGTTTTCTGGATACAGAAAACTTGAAGCACAATTGATAAATGAGTGCCAACACAGATCAACAGCATTATAAAGTATAACGGAATTGGTTATAATGGAACTATTTTATCATGAATGTTCAACACATTTTGGGGTCTCAGTGACCCCTGAAACATGATGAATAGTGACAAAAAATTCAGTTAGCCTAGGTTCACATTGGAGCGATTTGTCATGCGATTTGAGAGATCAAATCGCAGGACAAGTTGCAGCCTATTTGGAGGCAATGGCCCTGTTCCAATTGGTGCGACACCGATTTTGCGGCTCCGCACTGATTTGCAAAAGTAGCTCCTGCACTACTTTTGCCGATTTCAGGTGCGACTTCAATAGACATCTGTGCATGAAGCCACACAGATGTCTATCAAGTAGCACCTGAAATCGCACTGACCTTTCTACTTTGAAATGAGTGAAGTAGCGCAATTTCAAAGTAGCATCAATGCGAACCAGGACTTATACCTGATCATATGCAAATTAAAACCATTTATAAAACCAAGCTGCTAAAATTAGAAAAAGTATTCCTTTTTCACCGCTCACAGACCAGCCTGTATCCTCCTTGATTCTCTGCAATCAGTCAGGTTGTGTTCAACTCCAGCCAAGATTTATTACAATGTGAGCACCCTGCTCACTCCCACTCAAAGCCATGTACCTAACATATTTCACATTCATATGTCCCCGTGATTAAAGTGATATTAAAGTGTTACTAAAGCTAGGAGGACCCTGCATTCAATAACTGGTCTCCCACAGTACACAGAACAATTATTTTAGTAAATATAAACTGCTAAATACCTTTTCTCATCAGCAGTATATAGCAGTCTTGTGACTTCTATCAGTGTCTGATTAAAGCTTGTAGGAGGAGTTTTCATTCTACTTCGACTGTCCTATATGGCTGCAGTAACCCCTGACTCTCTGTCTGAACAGTGCTGATTGGCCCTGTGCTGATCACATGCACCCTCCCAAGAAAATAAAAAACCTTATAGCAATACACACCAAACTGAGCATGTGCAGAGTGACTCCAAACAGGGCCAGATTTCCCACAAGGCCACTGAGGCCAGGCCACGGGGCGGCAGTGCTGCAGGGGCAGCGCCACTCCTGCGGCGACTTCTCGGCCGCCCCTCACACTAACATAGCAGCATGCAGTGCACCCAGGCGCCAGAGAGGTGGGGGCGCTGAAGCGCCAGAGTGCTCCTCTCCCTCCTCCTCTCTGTGTCCAGACTGAGGCGCAGGTCACCGCCGACGCTGCTGTTTTTTCAAGGCTCAAGCCCGTCCCCCCTCCCTCCTCCTGTCAGAGAAGGAGAGCAGCCACCGGAGATCGGAGCAGCTGGTCTCTGTGCGGTGCGGTGGGGTGGGGCGGGGTAGTCCGTCCGTGCCTAACGTTTTCTCCTGTCTCCATCTGTTCTCCACCCGGGCGTCGCGGCTGCACACTGTCCTCTCCTCTCCAGCTGCCGCCCGGGTGTTTTTATGTACACTAATGGAGTGAGGGTCTCTACTAATAGAGGGGGGTTGTCCCGGGGGTCTGTACTAATGAAGAGGGGGGTTGTCCTGGGGGGTCTGTACTAATGAAGGGGGGTTTGTCCTGGGGGGTCTGTACTAGTGAAGGGGGCTTGTCCTGGGGGTCTGTACTAATGGAGGGGGAGTTTGTCCATTAGTACCCCCCCCATTCATTAGCATAGACCCCCCAGGACAACCCCCCTTCATTAGTACAGATGAAGGGGGGTTTTGTCCTGGGGGGTCTGTTACTAATGAAGGGGGGGTTTGTCCTGGGGGGTCTGTACTAGTGAAGGGGGTTATCCTGGGGGTCTGTACTAATGGAGGGGGGGTTTGTCCATTAGTACCCCCCATTCATTAGCATAGACCCCCCAGGACAACCCCCCTTCATTAGTACAGGTGAAGGGGGGTTTTGTCCTGGGGGGTCTGTACTAATGAAGGGGGGGTTGTCCTGAGGGGTCTGTACTAATGAAGGGGGGGTTGTCCTGGGGGGTCTGTACTAATAGAGGGGGGTTTGTCCTGGGGGGTCTGTACTAATGAAGGGGGAGTTGTCCTGGGGGGTCTGTACTAATGAAGGGGGGGTTTGTCCTGGGGGGTCTGTACTAATGAAGGGGGGGTTGTCCTGGGGGGTCTGCACTAATGAAGGGGGGGTTTGTCCTGGGGGGTCTGTACTAATGGAGGGGGGTTCTCCTGGGGGGTCTGTACTAATGGAGGGGGGAGGGTTCTCCTGGGGGGTCTGTACTAATGGAGGGGGGTTTGTCCTGGGGGGTCTGTACTAATGAAGGGGGGTTATCCTGGGGGGTCGGTACTAATGTAGGGGTGTTTGTCCTGGGGGGTCTGTACTAATGGAGGGGGGGGGTTATCCTGGGGGGGTTTGTACTAATGGAGGGGGGGTTGTCCTGGGGGGGTTTGTACTAATGGAGGGGGCGTTTGTCCTGGGGGGTCTGTATTAATGAAGGGAGGGGTGGCTTGTCCTGGGGGGTCTACACCCAAGAAAGTACACCCAGGGCTCCAGAGGGAGAGGGCAGTGCTGAGAGAACACCATCAGAGAGAGAACCCCGCTGCCCTGCACCCCCAGAGGGAAAGCCACACAGCCTGGCACCATCCCTGGAGGAGAAAGGAATGGAGTCATTGCAGGAATACAGATCTGGGTACTACCCAGCGGAGTCGCCACGGGCAATTCAGAGTGAGCTGACTCCTGATCAGAGGAACCGTTGCTGTATCGCTGGGTCAGGTGAGAGGGCCATTCGGCCATTATCTACTAACGTCCATAAGAACTGCAGTCTCTGACCATCTCTTGTATCATTTCTTCAGCCTCTGACCATCTCCTGTACTATGATTGCAGTTTCTGACCGTCTCTTGTATCATGTCTGCAGTCTTTGACCGTATTATGTCTAGGGGCTCTTTCTAACAGAAGCCCTCTGTGTGTGCATCAGAGAGACTCCCCTCCAGGTCTCATTAGTGTACTCTCTTCCTGTATTTTCTTTATTGTTAAGAGATCATGGGAGGATCCTAGGGTAACGAAGACTTCAAAGGGGAGCATCTCTGTGTTTGAGTCGTTGCCATAGAAACATTTGTAAAGGGGAGGAGTTGGTAAGATGACCACGCCCATGTGGGGGCACCAAAAATATTTCTGCACCCAGGCGTCTGTGATCCTAGGATCGGCCCTGGCAGCATGGCAGGTGCGGCAGGTCCGTGCCTTCTCTAATATCGCTGCACTGCTCCCTCCCCACGCTGCCTGTCTTATTCACACAAAACATGAAGCGCGGCCGCTCTAGACAAAGGGCAGGACTTTTTAAGTTAAGAAGTGGGTGATTGGTTGCTAGGCAGCGGGGCGGTAACAGCAATAAATCACTCACTTTTAACGTAAAAAGTCCCGCCCGTGGTACAGAGCGGCCAGCCTCCATGTCTTGTGTGAATAAGGCAGGGTTCTTTGGGGAGGGGGGAATGCTGTGCTGTAAAAGAGTTAGATATTGAGAGAGGACTGTGATGGGGGCTCAGTCTGTGATTGGGGGGCTCAGTCTGTGATTTGAGGGGTCAGTCTGTGATTTGAGGGGTAAGTCTGTGATGGGGAGTCTGTGATGGATCAGGACCAGTTTGTGATAGGGGGTCAGTCTGTGATGGGGGGTCTGTGATGGGTTTGGGTCAGTCTATGATGGGGGGTCTGCTATGGGTCAGGTCTGTCTGTAATGGGGGTCTGTGATGGGGGGTCAGTCTGCAATGAGGGGTCTGTGATTTGGGGGGTCAGTCTTTGATGGGAGGGTCTGTGATGGGTCAGTCTGTGATTTGGGGGGTCAGTCTGTGATGGGAGGGTCTGTGATGGGTCGGTCTGTGATGGGGGGTCTGTGATGGGTCAGTCTGTGATGGGGGGTCTGTGATGGGGGGTCTGTGATAGGTCAGTCTGTAATGGGGGGTCTGTGATGGGTCAGTCTGTAATGGGTCAGTCTGTGATGGGGGGGTCTGTGATGGGGGGTCTGTGATGGGGGGTCTGTGATGGGGGGTCTGTGATGGGTCAGTCTGTAATGGGTCAGTCTGTGATGGGGGGGTCTGTGATGGGGGGGTGTGTGATGGGTCAGTCTGTAATGGGGGGGTCTGTGATGAGGGGGTCTGTGATGGGGGGGTCAGTCTGTGATGGGTCAGTCTGTAATGGGGGGGTTTGTAATGAGGCAGGGAGGATGTAACTTAAGAGGGGGCTAAGGACACTGATGTAAAAGGGGTTGTGATGTAAAGGGGGGACTGAGGACACTGAAGTAAAAGGGGGTCTGTGATGTGATATGAAGGGGGGACTGAAGACACTGATGTAAAAGGGGGTCTGTGATTTCTGCACTAGCAAAACACAGGTCTCTGCAAGGGCAATAGAAAACAATTGTTTTCTATGTGTCCTGTTCACACTGCAACAGTGCCACTGCGTGCTGAGCAGTGTGGTGCAAAATGCATACTGTTTCTATGCACTGCAACTGAGCTGTGGTGCATAAAAATGAATGAAATGTATTTGCATAAAGAACTATTTACGATCATCTTTGGGTCAAGAAAGACTGAACAGTTTAGCTTTACTTGCCATTGAGTCAGAACTTTTAAATACTTTGTCCTATGAAGATATTATCGATAAGTTTGCCAAGAGAAAAGTTAGAACTAAAAAAATTTAGGGAGTTTCTTACTGCTATAATCTTTAAAATGCATTTTCTGCATTACAGAGTATTTTCAGTCTGTACAATTAAAGCCAGTTATTTTCAGTGTTTTCGTGTGTGGAGATATGTTTTTAATTGATCTATTGTAGCAGTCATCGATAAAGGACGAGAATGGTGGTGTGTGTGTGTGTGGGGGGGCGGCATTGAAGGACCCGGTCTTGGGGCGGCAAAGGGAGTAAATCCGGGCCTGAGTCTAAAGGCTCTGTATTATCAGGAGATGGATTGGGGACAGTGTAAGAAGGGGAGGAACAGAGAAGACAGGATCAAACAGCCTTTTAACACAATGCAGAAGATTAACCCCTTAGATTCCACTGTGAGTATAACAAGCATGCTTTACTGCATATACTGTACAGACTGATTTTACTGTTGTGGGTTTAGTAACACTTTTTTAATAAAATAACAAACATATCATACTTACCTGCTCTGTGCAATGGTTTTGCATAGAGCATCCCTGATCCTCCTTTTCTGGGGTCCCCCACCAGAGCTCTTGGCTCCTTCTCTATGGTAAGTGCCCCCATAGAAAGTGACTTTCCATGGGGCACTCGTATGGGCTTGCACCCGAGCCACCCTGTCTGAGTCTATTGACATAGACTGGGGGGCACGGCCCCGCCCCCCAATCCCTTATCAGAGAATTTAAAAAAGAAGGTAAAAAAAAAACATTTAATCTTTAGAATCACATTAAGCCCTGCTGTGGGTGAAACATGTTGGAAGCATGGCTTTGGGTGGGAGTGAGCAGTTTGCTGTCATTACAAAAAACCTTGGCTGAACTTTTGAACGTCTTTGATGTGCAGTCAGTTATTAGAATGGTAGAGCTGCTAAAGTGTTTTATGTATTTTTTAAATATATTTTTGTTTCATTTTAAAAAGATAAGGGATTTTTTAGAAATCATATATACACTGTCAAAAAATAGAATTATATAAAAGGGATATCTGAGATTTCATGATCCATATCAGAAGCACATGGTGAACACTTGATTTTATGAATTAGTACGTACTAAACAAAATTATAAACCTTAATTTACTAAGGCATTGTGTGATGTGTTTTCAAAATCCACTTGCTAAACTTATGGTTGTAATGTTTTTTTTGCAGATTATTCAAACGGTCAGTGCTATAGACAAGGATGATCCAAGAAATGGACACTACTTTTTCTACAGCCTTCTCCCAGAAATGGCCAATAACCCAAATTTTACCATCAAAAATAATGAAGGTAATTTCATTGTGCAAGCCCAGTTTTTTTTATAAAGATAAATATTTGAAGTGTGTAATGCATATGATGCTAATGTTTTTTTTTGTGTAAGGCTGGGTTCACACTATCTTCACATGCGGTTCACAGCAGGAGTCCGTTGTGTGTCCCGGTCCACTGTTTCAGGTCTGATTTCTGGCTGAATTTGGACCTGAAACGGACCAAAAGACACACAGGGCACTGCGCAAATTCGCATGGAGCCGCTGCGGAGATATGTGAACCAGCTCCATAGATAGACGGTCAAAATCTCCTGCTGTTGCAAATTGGATGCGGGAATCCCGCATCCATTTCACAATATTGTGAACCCAACCTTAAGTGTATAAGCAGAAATTGCAAAAAAAAAAAATGTGATATTGAATATTTACAAAGTTGTGTGGTTCTTTGGCTTTAGCAGGTGGCAGTATCCACCCTCTACCATGAAAAAATGTAAAGTTACTATAGACAACACCAGACAATACAGTTTGTCACCTATATGTTTCATGTGTGTGTGTCTGCAGTGTACTCGAATACTTTTTTTAACCTTGGATAAGCTGCTGTCAAGAGTTTTTGAGAGGTGGAAATGCCACTGTTTCTATATTTATTTTACATACAGTATATTTATATGTGGAAAACTGTTGATACAGAATTTTCAGTCCTGTTTGACATTTTTGTTAGAGAAGTTGTATCAAGAAGAAATCATATCATTTTAACTTGTTATTGTTGCTATATTAGTTTTCAGCGTCATCACCTGATCCTTTTCTTTGCAGACATTCTGGTGCTGTACATTAAAGCTGAACTCCAGGCAGATATAAAAAAAAAACAGCACAGTGATCTATCTGTATATAAAAAATTATAGAATAAAAAAAATATAAATTATTTTTAAATTCAATTAGTGTAAGCACCTGAATTTGACTATAGTCTGTTTAAAGTGTTACTAAACCCAGGACCCTGCATTCACTATATCTGGTCTCCCATAGTACACAGAACATGGAAATGCAATAATTTTAGTAAATATAAACTGCTAAATATTTTTTCTCATCAGCAGTTAGAGCAGTCTTATGACTTCTATCAGTGTCTGGTTAAAGTTTGTGGGAGGAGTTTCATTCTTCTCTGACTATCCTATGAAGCTGGAGGGCCCCTAACCCTCTGCTGATTGGCCCTGTGCTGATCACATGCACTCTCCTAAGAAAAAAAAATACTCTCTAGTAATACACACCAAACTGAGCATGTGCAGCTTGTCCCCTAGCCTCTGTACTATCCGGAGATGGTTTTGGGACTCTGGAAGTAGGGGAGGATCAGAGGAGACAGGATCAAACAGCCTTTTTACACAATGCAGAGGATTAACTCCTTAGGTTCCACAGTGAGTATAACAAGCATGCTTTACTGGATATACAAACTCATTTTACCATTGTGGGTTTAGTAACACTTTAAGTAAAAAAATAAAAACCAGGAATGTTACTTACATTTAATATAAAGTGTTCATTGTGCTGGTGATAACTGTCACTGTGGAAATTTGAAGTCTTCTGCCTACCTCCCATACACTGTAGTAGTACTGTTCCAGTGCTGCGGAGGTTAATACCAGCACTGGACCTGTGAGAAGACCTCATCAAGGGTGAAAAGTATGCCTGCCTTTTCTACCCCACTTCTTCATTCATAGAAGCTGTACTATAGCTTGCATGAATGAAAGGTGATCTATGAATGGAGGTGGCAGATGTCCACTGTCCTTCATGGATTGCTTTTAATTCATAGATCACACATTGCACACGAAGAGAGCAAAAATGATCCCAAGCTAGGCTCTTGCCACTGGTTGTGGGGAGCCCTGGCTTGGAATGCAACACAGACGTGGGTGTGTATCATCCTTCGGTTTTTGGTCTAATAGTTAGTTGGTCAGGGGAGAGGACTGTGACATCTTGCATAATCTTCTTGCAGCTGTGATTGCTTATCCTTCCCTGTATACCAGCGCTCCTTCCTGTAATGTCATGTGAATACATTACTACCGTGCTTCTATATTTTAATAAAGCATGTTTAATGCACCAGATATGTGAAATGTATTACTTTTTCTTTAGTTCTGAGACTTTATGCATCACTGTACTGATAAAGAAAGTAACAAACTGGACCTGGGATTTAGGGAGTTTTGTGAAAACTAGCACTAGAATAGCCCAGAAGGTAACATTTACCATTTCTAGCTAGACTTAGAGAGAGAGTCTGAAGGAAAACATCTACTGCTGTGCTCTGTTTTTGGAAATCCACAATTCTTTTCAAATCCTATGTCTAGGTGAATCCTGTTTTCATTTTATTTTTTGGCAGATGAAGATTTAAGGAATAAATACACTATATTGTCAAAAGTATTGGGATGCCTGCCTTTACACGTACATGACCTTTAATGGCATCCCAGTCTTAGTCCATAGGGTTCAATATTGAGTTGGCCCAGCCTTTGCAGCTATAATAGCTCTACTCTAATTCATCTCAAAGGTGTTCTATCAGGTTGAGGTCAGGACTCTGCGCAGGCCAATCAACTTCCTCCACCTCAAACTCACTCATCCATGTCTTTATGGACCTTGCTTTGTGCACTGGTGCACAGTCATGTTGGAACACGAAGAGGCCAAACCGTTCCTACAAAGTTGGGAGCATGAAATTGTCCAAAGTGTCCTAATATGCTGACGCCTTAAGAGTTCCCTTCACTGGAACTTAGGGGCCAAGCTCAACCCCTGAAAAACAACCCCACACCTTTTCCCCCCTCCACCAAATGATTTGGACCAGTGCACAAAGCAAGGTCTATAAGGACATGGATGAGTGAGTTTGGGGTGGAGGAACTTGACTTGCCCGCATAGAGTCCTGACCTCAACCCGATAGGGATGAATTTGAGCGGAGACTGCGAGCCAGGCCTTCTCGGCCAATATCACAAATGCACTTCTGGAAGAATGGTCAAACATTCTCATAGACACACTCCTAAACCTTGTGGACAGCCTTTCCAGAAGAGTTGAAGCTGTTATAGCTGCAAAGGGTGGGCCAACCCAATATGGAACCCTACGGACTAAGGCTGGGATGCCATTAAGGTTCATATGCGTGTAAAGGCAGGCGTCCCAGTACTTTTGATAATATAGTGTATATTGTACTTATATTAGTTCAACACATTTCAAAAAGATAGCAATTGAAAAAGAAAATGGATGCAAAAACATTATAATAAGTTTTGAAATGTAATCCATTAGCCCCTGAAAAAATATCTTTCCGTATCACAAAATTTTCTTTGATTTGCAAATCCACAATTGAATTTCCAGAAGTTTAGTGATCTGCCAGAAAAGCTTGGGTAGCTACTGTATATTCTGAAAGGTCATTTCAAAGTTTTAGAGGGCTTAAAGTATTGTCTAAAGTTCATTTAATTCTTGATTCTTCAAAAGAAATAGGTTGGTAATTATATAGACAATTATCTAAAGTTCAGATATTTAAAGACAAAAAGTCAAAGAGTGGCTTTCCCCCTAACATTAAGCTTTAAACAATTAGCTTTAATAATGCACTGCCATGCTAATTGCCTTAATAGCAACGTTAGCACAATGCCAGTATTTCTGTGAATGGGATTAAAGCATATGAAATAAAAATCCATCTGTTATATATATAATTTACATTCGACATATTAACATTTACATAGGAAGAGGCTGAAAAGTACTTTACATCTGATTACTTTCTTTCTCTACCAGAGTTATTCTTGTTAAAACTTAATGGCCTTAAAACTGCATTACAGCACTTAATATGCTTTTCATAATAGAACACAAATGTTAGAACTTGCAACTTACACTGTAAGCAATTTACTTATCAGTGAATTTAGAAATATGGATTCTGGATGTCCTTCAATTGCCAGACAGATGAACTATAAAACAATGTCACGTTTGTCTATGCTTGTCATTTTAACACAGGTGTATTTCGGTGTGCACTGGCTAAGTAAAGTGGTCTCCAAACCCTGGGGGGCAGATGTGGCCCTTTGCATGCCTTTATCTGGCCCTTGGGGCTCTATTCCACCAACTGACACCAAAGATGGGGCACCATTCCCCCTACTCCTCCTATTGTTGCCAACAATGGGGCACTATTTCCCCCATTAAAACCAATGATTCCACACTGATGCTGGGGCATTTTCTACACCCATTGGCCACAGTCCAGCCTTTTTAAAGCTGAAAGGACAGTAAACTGGCTCTTTGCGTACAAATTTGAAGACCCCTGACTTAGTAAATTGGGGTGATTCAAAATAAATGTGTACCGAAGTAATGTGTTTTTTTGTTTTAGCATGGGGAAGGGTTATAACTTATGTCATGTAGATATTGCTGCCTTCATCTATTCCTGTCTCCTAGATGGCCAATGTGTCAGGACACCTTTGACAGCTATTTGCTGTACATGTATATGGTTACCAATATTCTCATATTGTATATGGTTCTGAATGTGAACCTATGAAGATATAGGCTGGGTATAAGAAGTACCCACTGTAGTTAGATTGGGGCACCATTCCCCCTACTCCTCCTATTGATGCCAACAACGGGGCACTATTTCTCCCATTAAAACCAATGATGCCACACTGATGCTGGGGCATTTTCTACACCCATTGGCCACAGTCCAGCCTTTTTAAAAGCTGAAAGGACAGTAAACTGGCCCTTTGCTTACAAAGTTTGGAGACCCCGGACTTAGTGCATTGGGGTGATTCAAAATAAATGTGTACCGAATAATGTGTTTTTTTGTTTTAGCATGAGGAAGGGTTATAACTTATGTCCTGTAAATATTTCTGCCCTCATCCATTTCTGTCTCCTAGATGGCCAATGTGTCAGGACACCTCTGACACCTATTTGCTGTACATGTATATGGTTACTAATATTCTCATATTGTATATGGTTCTGAATGTGAACCTATGAAGATATAGGCTGGGTATAATAAGTACCCACTGTAGTTAGATTGGTTACATGGCAAAGAGTTGTTGCAACCCTGCACAAATAAATGCTGAATCTGGTTTTAGTGACTTGGTATGAATCTCAGGCTAATGGTAAATTGAATAAACATTTGGCCTAGGGTTGCACCGATACTGATACCGAGTATTTGCACAAGTACTTGTATTCGTGCAAATGCTCCGATGCTTGACCTGATACCTGGACAGTCAGGGGTGATCGGTGCGTCGGTAAGGCGAGTTACAAGCACCGATCTCCCTGTATAGATTTCAATAAAGCAGCTGACATCTGCCCCCCCCCCCCCCACCCTGCAGCTTTCAGCTGCTTTATTGAAAACTATACAAGGAAATCGGTGCTTGTAACTCCCCCACCGCCGCATCAATCACCCCTGACTATCCCCTGTGTCCTTCTCCATATACTCCTCTGTGTGCTCCTCCGGTCCTCCTCTCTGTGCTCCTCCGGTCCTCCTCCAGTCCCCCTTCGTGTCCTCCGTGCTCCTCTAGTCCCCCTCCGTGTTCTCTGTACTCCTTCAGTTCCCCTCCCTGTCCTCCATGCTCCTCCAGTCCCCCTCCGTGTCCTCCGTGCTCCTCTGGTTCCCCTCTCTGTGCTCCTCTGGTCCTTCTCCTGTCCCCCTCCATGTCATCCTTGCTCCTCCAGTCCCCCTCTGTGTCATCCATGCTCCTCCAGCCCGCCTAATATCCTCCCTGCTCCTCCGGTTCCCCTCCATGTCCTTCGTGCTCCTCCTGTCCCCCTCCATGCTCCTCTGGTCCTCCTCCATGTCCTCCATGCTCCTTTGGTCCCCCTCCATGTTCCCCATGCTCCTCCGGTCCCCCTCTGTCCTCCTCTGGTCCCCCCCCCCACATCTGTCAAAATGTAGAGCAGAGGAAGGGGCTCCTTCCTTTTCTGAATGCACAGAGTCAGTGATCACTGACTGTCCATTCATAACTGAGCATTGTAAACTGTGTCCATTCATTTTCAGTGCAGGTGAGGCTGCAGAGAAAGTGACTGGGGAATCTTAGTCCCTTTCTCTGTCGCAAAGGTAAGATGTCAGGGGTCTGTTTAGACCCCTGATATCTCACCAAAGCCCCCCCTTTTTTTTTGTAAAAAAAATAAAGAAATAATAAAAGAAAAGCATTGACACTCTACACTCCCCCCCCCCCAAAAAAAAAGCATTTTGAAAAAAAATAACACAAAAATATAAATTGTAAAAAAAAAACCTGCTGACACAGTCCACTGTCACATGACATTAAAAAAAAGTATTGGTAATCGGTATCAGCGAGTACTTGAAAAAAAGTATCAGTACTCGGTCTTAAAAAAGTGGTATCGGTGCAACCCTAATTTTGACGTTTGCACAACTGAAAATAGATAAAGGAATTATATGGGTTGTAATTAAACTCAGACACATCAGGGCAGCAGATTAAATAGAAATGGCGGTGCATGCTGCAGAAAAATGTGGATGTGCTCAAAATTAGAATATGTTTAAGGGGCATAGCTAGATAGAAATAAACCTTTTGCTTCCATGCTGTAGACTTGTCAACCTTGCCTCCTCCCCATTATTGGACCACACTATTCATCAATTCATCACCCATGTTTCCCCACCTTCACAGAGAGCACCATATGGCAGCCATAGCCTCCCTTTTTACAACCTGGTAAGGCAATTACATATTTAAAGAGACAGAGAATGATATCCTTAATTTCCAAAAAAAATAAAAATTGTTGCTACTTGTTTTTTTGAGCCTCCTTGTAAACCTCTCCTTTTCCCACTCATCTCTGTTTGTTTAAACTCTGAGTGCGTGTTGGTTGAGGTCATGTGGCTGGATGTCACACCACTTCCTTAAACTCAATCTATCCAAAACCGAGCTCATAATATTCCCTTCCCCAAGTGCCCCTACCCCACTCCTCTGTCAAGATCAATGGCACAATTATCAGTCCATCCCCACATGCCAGGGTGCTAGAAGTAACCCTGGTCTATGAACCGTCCTTTCCGGCCCACATTAAATCCCTGTCCAAATCATGCCGCCTCAACCTCCGCAACATCTACAGAACGTGTCCCTCTTTAAACCATTGACACCACAAAGCTTCTAATTCACTCTCTGGTTAATTTTGCCTTGACTACTGCAACTCCCCCCTCACTAGATTAACGTAACATAGGCTATCCCCCTTCAGTCCATCATGAATGCTGCTGCCAGACTCATCCAACTTACTAACCGTTCAGTGTCTATCAGTAGTCAGAGTACTAACAACAACTTACAAAGCCATCCACAACTCTGCCCCAAGCTACATCACTAACCTGGTCTCAAAATATCAACCAGACAGCTCTCTTTGCTCGTCCCAAGACCTCCTGCTCTCTAGCCCCCTTGTCACCTCCTCCCATGCTCGCCTCCAGGATTTCTCCTAAGCTTCTCCCATCCTTTGGAACTCCCTTCCCCAATCTGTCTGACTATCTCCTAATCTATCCATCTTTAGACGATCCCCTAAAACCCTTCTCTTTAAAGAAGCCTATCCTGCTTTTAACTAATACATTGTGTTTTTACTTTTCCATCAGGTCATTCCCCACAGTTATTACCTTTTGTATCACTTGACCCTCCCTCCTATATTGTAAGCTCTAATGAGCAGAGCCCTCTGATTCCTCTTGTACTAAATTGTATTGTAACTGTAATCCCCCCCCCCCCCCCCCGTTTTGTAAAGCACTAAGCAAACTGGCGCTTTATAAATCCTGTATAATAATAATAATAATAGTCTGCACTGCTCTATGCACACTACAATTCCCATCTTGGGAACAAGCAAGAGAGGGTGTCTACATTCCTACATACAGTGGAACCATGGAGAACTGATGTAGCCAGGAAGTCAGATCACAGCAGCAAATGAATGCAAAGGAAATACAGTATTTGGAGGAGACTGGGAGCAATAGAAGGAGCTTTTTTGAGTTAAGATTTTATACTTGAATAGAGTTCTTTCTAAACCAGAGATTAGTGTAAACTGAATATTATCCCTACCCACAGTGCTGGGGCAGGAGCAGCACAATGTAATGCCACTACGTCACATGCTCAGTGAGGCTCAGGATGATGCAGGTGGACATTGACCACTGTGGCTCATGGGAGGGGACTAACCAGGTGACACTGTCATTGAAGAGGAACAGTTGCAAAGCAAAATGGCCGTCATCTCCTTGTGACTAGAGCCCAGAGGCCTAGTGACAGCCCTGGTTGTATTTTTTCCAGATACTAATAGCAATTGGTTGAGTACATTTTATGTGTTGTCTAGAGTTGAATCGTTAAATAGGCAGCAGCAGCTGGCTGCTCATTTTGAACCTTTCCTACCCTAGGCTGAATCCTCTGGGGGCTTTAAAAAAATACTGGGCCTGTTGAATCTCTTTGATCTAACTAGATACCACTCAGAAACTGCTGTAAAATAGGACTCAACCAAAAGTGAAGGTCGCGTCCAACAGCAAAGGCTCCAGTCAGCCAAAAAACATAAATTAATATATTCCACTAGGCCATTAAATATATAAACATTTTTTCCTCTTAAACCATCGCATCGTAAGGATACTATAATCAGCCTGTTTATGAAACAGTGATTTGTCTCACAGGATCGTTGTATCCTCAGCAATCAACGGACAGTAAAACTGCTAGAGAGAAGTGAAGCAAAACAGCAGCAGTAAATCTACAGAGTGAGATGCAGCAGAAATTTATGGCGTAAAACATTCCCTAAATCGGCAATGCATTCAAATGATGGTCTGATGACAGAAACTCCTCTGTTTTTATTTTATAGTTTTTTTTTTTTTTTTAGTTGTTTTGGAGAAAGCACATTTTTACTTGTAGTAATTGGACCCTAAGTGCCAGCTTGGTTATTGGAAATGGTTCACAAGTTGCTTAGCCTAGATTAAAAAGATACTATTATCCAAATAAAATCTGTAAAATATACATAGTATAAACATTGTTTTACCATATTTGCAGACCTGTTTTTATAAAACATATAGGTCTAAATATGTGATAGCATACAATGGGGTTGATTGACTAAAACTGGAGAGTGCAAAATCTAGTGCAATCAGCTTCCAGGTTTCTCTGTCGAAGCTTAATTGAACAAGCTAACGTTAGAAGCTGATTGGCTACCACGCACAGCTGCACCAGATTTTGCACTCTCCAGTTTTAGTAAATCTACCTAAAAATAAAACCTTTAAATATGTTGGTGTGGATGCTTCTATATAGGGAAGACAAAGCGCCTCTTCTTCAAACGAATGAGGGACCATGTCTCCCCGACTTTAAAAAGAAAAATGGACACTGCAGTGTCGCCATGTTGGCCTCTATCACAATTTTGACCCTCACTTTATCCAATTTATGGCCCTCAGCCACATACCACCACCACTAGAGGAGGCAGCATTGATTCCACGTTGCTTGAGCTAGAAACACATTGGATTCATAGCCTAAATGCCAACAGAGACCCAGGCTTAAATTAAACTAACAATTTCAAGCCTTTTTTATGACCTGATTAGTTGTGACAATTTTTGTGCCGACCGCTTGTCCCTTTGGCCCTATGTCGGTTGATCCCCTTCCCCTCTTATTCATTTTAATTTCACATATATTTTCATTGAATTGTATTCCAATTATTATTTCCCACTGCCCCTTTTCACCACACTTCTTCCCCTCCTTAGGCCTTCGATACCTTAATTTTTTTGTGCCTTAATTATTATTGGTAGGTCACTGTTGTTTCAACAGCATATGGAAGATATTAATGCTTTATGAACAATTGCTATGATAATATACATTTATTGTAAAGTTGTTTTAAATAATCCATGCACTCTCATATAATCATTGAGTCAATGCTCTATTATGTCCTTGTTGTTTTATGTCTGTGTGCACTGTCTGCTGGGAATGCTGTGCCCTTTCCCTCTATTCTCTCCCCTCCAGGGGTTAATGCCTCTCTTGATGTGCCCTGTCCAATGGATGATCCAACGATGGTTCGGCACAGTGATCAACCATATATTACCATTTTTAAACACATATCTTTTCTCCATTTGAGTTCACTACAGGACCAGTAGCGCAGACTCGTTCAGTCTTTGAGATGTTCAAGATGCCCGCCCACATATTGGGGCATGTCAGCTCTCGGCGCATCATTTCCTTTCCCGACGGGACACTGTGCATTATGGCCTTTGAAACAACGCCTCGCGCATGCGCATTGACCCTTGCACGTTTACACTTGGTCGGTGACGTCAGACGCCGGCCAAGTGGCGTGCACATAAAAAGAATAGTTACTCCCGGTAGCAGATGCTACTTGTGGGGTGACCGTTTACTCTAACCAGCCCATTTAAAGGTAATTTTACTCTATGGCAACTCTAAATCGTGGTCTTTCTTTGCCAAATCTATGTTTTTATTACCATCCGTCCAAAGTGACCTATTTTGAATCCTACTTTTGCCTTATTTTCTGCCATCTGTTTTTTACCTGCAAGTCAGGAAACAGATGATTTGCAGCAGTTCAGTTTAAATATATATATATATATATATATATATATATATATATATATATATACAGCAGCTCTGACTCTGTGAAAGGTCTCTGAATTTTCAATCTGTGGTGCATCTGTATACAATAATGATACAATGGTCCATGTGCATGGATGTGTTAATAGCATTTTTTTCTTTTTTTCACATCTAATCTTAGTACATTCTGCTAAAGCCCAACTATACTTATTCATTGTCCTTCAAAATGTTTAACATTTTTCTAGTCCTTTTTCAGGCTTTGGCTATTGGCAAAACGAGTTCCAACTATATACGACACCCCTAATTTATCTACAACTTAATAGTTATTTTAGTGAGTATATTTCTTGTGTATTGTTACTTTTTGTTTTCAGCTACCTTTATCTGGCCGTCAGATTTTCTATTTCTGATGGCAGACAAAATACATTTTTTCATTCCTATTTTTATTTTTCTATTTTTCTTACCTTATAGTTGGTCAGATAAGGTTTCTTTTTGACCGCTCTCTGTGCCCCATTTGGGTCATTCCATATTGATTTGGGTGCCTGTCCTTGGAGTTGCATGGAGTCCAGTTTGGTTGAGTGGTTGTGTGTCTGGCCCTGCAGACAGTGTTCTTGACAGTTTTTTAAATTTATTTTTATTTTTCTTTTGAGCATGAAATCTGAGCATTATGACCTAAATGTATGCTCTCTCTATATATTTAGTGATGTGTGTCGTGCTGCTCTGGTATATCCCCCGAGGAAGCCCACAGTGGTGAAACATGTCGGGATAAATGTACCACCACCACACGACAAGATATCTTTTTCCATACCTTGCATTTCTCCATACCAGTTTTACCAATGTATACCTTATTTGATACTTAATATCTGCGTTTTTATATGTCTTAAATAAAAAGTGATTTTTTTTTTACTCTATATGGTTTTTCAGTATATTCAGCACCTAAAAAATCCGGCTAAAAACTCCCTCTTGTCTATATGGTTCATTCAGGGATGCTGGTGCATTTTTTGAACCTGTCACCACTCCAAATCACCACTCGTGTATCTAATAATATATAATGTTGTAAATAACAAACATGTTATACTTACTTGCTCTGTGCAATGGTTTTGCACAGAGCAGCCTTGATGCTCTTCTTTTTTGGGTCCCCTGCTGGCGACCCTGGCTCTTCCCCCTCTGCCAAGTGCCCCCAATAGCAAGCCTGCTTGCTTCTGAGCCATGCTCTATGTGTCCATTCACACACAGAGAGTGGCTTGTTCCTGCCCACTATTCTGTCCTGATTGGCTCACTGTCTGTGCTTGAGAGCAGCAGGAGCCAATGGCTCCTGCTGCTGTGTGAACCGATGAGGAGAGAGAGACCCGGGAGAGCCGCTGCTCTCATGCACATCACTGGATCCAGATGCTGCTCAGGTAAGGGGGCGGCAACTACATCCAGAAGGTTTTTACCCAGTGGCAGCTCAACTATAGGGGGCACCACCCCCCCCCCATCCATGCATCCTAATCTACTGGTGGGGTGCCGGACCCATGGATTTCAATGTTTTTTTTTTATATTGAAGCGAATGATTAGAGCCTTAGGCTCTAATTGGCTTCAAAAAATTGTGGGCTCGGGGTGCAGACTGACAATAGCAAATTAATATTCTCCTCCCGGCCCATCAGGAAGCAGTTCCTGAGACCCGATTGGCCAGGGAGTCTTAGAACTCCCGGCCAAATTGGGTCTCACTCAGGACCCACTTCCTGTTTGGCCTGGAGGAGAATCAATGGCCCGGGAGCGAGGAGCTGCAACCTGGATCAATGTCTGCCTGATATGCCACCTTCCTAAGGTAGGGAGGCCTCTGATTTCCACCACATTCCAGTCCGTCTCCCACGGGGGGGGGGGTATGGCTACATTCCTGTCCGTCTCCTGCGGGGTGGGGGATTGACACATTCCCGTCCGTCTGTGCATGGAATGCATTAAGGTAAAAAACCTTGAAGAGAAAAGCATCCAAGAGGTGCTGGGACTTTGATGTGAGTAGTGAGAGAGCAAAAAACATTTGAAGAGCTCATTGGCTCAGAATGAGCTTAGGACTGACAATGTATGCTTTGTCCATGTGTCTAGAGGAAGGTAAAACTGTCCATTAACAAAGTCTTGAATTTTCTTTTATGCATTTCTGACAGCCCCTTTGTTCTCTAATAGTTTTTGAGTGTTTGTTATTACATTAAGCCCAACAGGAGATAGGGCAGCCTTAAAGACTGACACTTATCCTGACACTTCTGCTTTGACAGGGAGAGAATAACTGTGAAAAAACAAGTAATGATAAAACGAGTGGTAAAATAGAATGGAAATTCATATAAGTTGCCTATTGGCAACTGGTTCTCTTTACCAATATTGCATTTGTTCATGTCCAACTAGAGTTTACAACTGTATATCCCGATATAAGACAGAAATGTGAAAGGTTCAGTATCCTCCAAAAGGTCAAGAAGTAATTCAATGGAGAGATGACCTTTTGTTTTTACAATAAAATGATAGCATAACTATGGAAAACGCAATATTTTGTTTATTAATATTTCAGTTGGCTTTGTTTAGGAAGAAGAGACAGCAGGATATTTAAAGCTGATGAATCAATTTTGTTACATTTCTGCAGCAAAAACTTTGCTAAGATGAAAACCTACCTAAGAAGAGTGAGGCTTTATTTTTGCCTTTTTTTTATATATATATATTTCAATTTTAGTTTTGCTTTGCTTATTTTAACTTTTTTTTAATTTAAATAAATAAAAAAAAAAAAACATTAAATATTGGTGAACAGTGCCCTTGTGGTTTTGCATTTCGGTGGAGTGGTGACTGAGGTTGGCTGTACTTTAGTCAACTTGTAGTTAACTAGTTAAGGAGTCATTTGGCATTTTAACCTATGTCGTTTTTCAACACCTCTTAATGCATGCTTCTAAACTGTAGGTTATATTCTATGACCCTAAAGTATAAAAACTGAATAACCTAAAAAAATTAGCAAAATTCTATCAGTAAAAAGATGTTAACACATCACATTTAATATCCAAAAAGATATCTTTTTGTTTAACCACTTGCCCTCCGGAAGATTTACCCCACTTCATGACCTGGCCATATTTTGCTTTTTGGCACTGCTTTACTGTAATGCCGCGTACACACGGTCAGACTTTCTATCCTACTTGGTCCGGCACACTTTCCGACGGACTTTGTCCGCCAGGTGCGCCGGACTTTAAAACGGACGGACTTGCCCACACACGACCGGACTTTCCGGCGGGCTAAGTCCGCCCGTCTTTCCGACGGACTTTCGCCGGAGTTACGGCGGACTTTCAGAATGAACGGACTTGCCCACACACGGACAAGTCCGTTCATTTTGAACGTGACTCAGGTGCGACGGGACTAGAAAAGGATGTCAATCTTGCCGCTTTTATCGGCGAGATTGACACCTTGCGAGCCCCGTCGCGGGGCATACCAGGCCCTTAGGTCTGGTATGGATTATAAAGGGAACCCCCTACGCCGAAAAAACGGCGTGGGGTCCCCCCTAAAATCCATACCAGACCCCGATCCGAGCACGCAGCCTGGCCGGTCAGGAAAGGGGGTGGGGACGAGCGAGCGCCCCCCCCCTCCTGAACCGTACCAGGCCGCATGCCCTCAACATGGGGGGTGGGTGCTTTGGGGGAGGGGGGCGCCCTGCGGGGCCCCCCACCCCAAAGCACCTTGTCCCCATGTTGATGAGGACAAGGGCCTCTTCCCGACAACCCTGGCCGTTGGTTGTCGGGGTCTGCGGGCGGGGGCTTATCGGAATCTGGGAGCCCCCTTTAATAAGGGGGCCCCCAGATCCCGGTCCCCCACCCTATGTGAATGAGTATGGGGTACATGGTACCCCTACCCATTCACCTAGGGAAAAAGTGTAATAAAACACACTACACAGGTTTTTAAAATATTTTATTAAACAGCTCCGGGGGGGAGACCTTCCTCCGGCTTCGGGGGTCTTCTTCCGGCTTCGGGGGTCCCTGCGCTTCATCTTCTCCCGGCGTCCGGTTGGTTCTTCTCCCGGTGTTCCAGTTCTTCGGCCGGCTCCTCTGCTGTCTTCAGGTAGCTCTCTTGCCAGCAGAGGTCCGGACTCCTGGGCTTCTGGGCTTCTTCTCTTCTCCAGATGTTGACACGACGCTCTCTCCGGCTGGACTGCTCTTCGAGGGCTGCGTTGTGACTTATATAGGCGGAGACCCCGCCCCCTTTTGATGTCACAGTCCCTGGGCATGCTGGGACTGTGACGTTTTAGGGGGCGTGGTCAACATCACCCAGTGACCACGCCCCCTAAAACGTCACAGTCCCAGCATGCCCAGGGACTGTGACATCAAAAGGGGGCGGGGTCTCCGCCTATATAAGTCACAACGCAGCCCTCGGAGAGCAGTCCAGCCGGAGAGAGCGTCTTGTCAACATCTGGAGAAGAGAAGAGAAGAAGCCCAGAAGCCCAGGAGTCCGGACCTCTGCTGGCAAGAGAGCTACCTGAAGACAGCAGAGGAGCCGGCCGAAGAACTGGAACGCCGGGAGAAGAACCAACCGGACGCCGGGAGAAGATGAAGCGCAGGGACCCCCGAAGCCGGAAGAAGACCCCCGAAGCCGGAGGAAGATCTCCCCCCCCCGGAGCTGTTTAATAAAATATTTTAAAAACCTGTGTAGTGTGTTTTATTACACTTTTTCCCTAGGTGAATGGGTAGGGGTACCATGTACCCCATACTCATTCACATAGGGTGGGGGGCCGGGATCTGGGGGCCCCCTTATTAAAGGGGGCTCCCAGATTCCGATAAACCCCCGCCCGCAGACCCCGACAACCAACGGCCAGGGTTGTCGGGAAGAGGCCCTTGTCCTCATCAACATGGGGACAAGGTGCTTTGGGGTGGGGGGCCCCGCAGGGCGCCCCCCTCCCCCAAAGCACCCACCCCCCATGTTGAGGGCATGCGGCCTGGTACGGTTCAGGAGGGGGGGGGGCGCTCGCTCGTCCCCACCCCCTTTCCTGACCGGCCAGGCTGCGTGCTCGGATCGGGGTCTGGTATGGATTTTAGGGGGGACCCCACGCCGTTTTTTCGGCGTAGGGGGTTCCCTTTATAATCCATACCAGACCTAAGGGCCTGGTATGACCCGCGTTTGCCGCAATAAGAAAATTTGTTTTTCCTATTGCAGCGAGCGCGAGATGCAATACCCTGCCCTCGTGTCGTATCTGGTCCGTCGGACCAGCATACACACGAGCGGACTTTCCGCCCGAAACTGAGTCCGGCGGAAAGATTTAAAACTTTTTCAAATCTAGGTCCGGCGGGCTTTTGGGAAAAAGTCCGCCGGAAAAGTCCGCCGGCGCCTACACACGGGCGGATTGTCCGGCACACTCTGGTCCGCCGGACCAAGTATGCCGGAAAGTCCGACCGTGTGTACGCGGCATTACTGACAATTGCATGCAACAGAGTAAACAAATTACATTTATATAATTTTCTTCCTAAACAAAAATGAAGCTTTCTTTTTTTTGCATTTGATAACTTCAGTTTTTTTTTTTTTTTTGCGCTATAAATGAAAATAAACTGACAATTTTAAAGAGAAAAAATGTTTTACTTTCTTCCATAAAACATATCCAATTAAAAAAAAAATCAAAAATCAAATTCTTCATAAATTTAGGACAATATGTATTCTGCTACATATTTTTTGGTAAAAAAAAATCCCAATAAGTGTATGTTTATTGGTTTCTGTGAATGTTATAGGGTCTACAAACTATGATATATACACTTGAATTTTTTTTTTTATACTAGTAATGTCGACAATCAGTGATTAGTGACTAGTAATGTCAGCAAGCGGGACCGTGATAGCATAGCTGGCAGTCTGTCACTAAATGACACTTTGTTGGAACCAGTGAGCAGTGCTAAAAATATGCACTGTCACTGTACTAATGACACTGGCTGGGAAGAGGTTAACATCTAGGGCAATCAAAGGGTTAAATGTGTGCCTATCAGTGCTTAGTGTGTTTACTGTGAGGTTCTTTTTGCTTTGCAGGGCAACAAAAGCCAGCACATCCCCGCTGACTGGACAGGGACAATATTGTTTACACTGACAGAGCTCTGTCCTGTCTTTCTCTTCACCGATCAACAGGTGCCGGCGGTCATTCATTTGCCGGCACCTGCTGATCGCCTTGTGCTGTGTCTAATCACAGCACAGCAGGTGGGCCGGTGGTGCGTGCCGGCCCCTTGCTCCCAGAAGTGCTGGATTACATACTAGGTACGTGATCTGGCACAGGAGAGCCACTCTGCTGCCGTACTTATAAGTGAGGTGGTTGGCAAGTGGTTAAGCTGAACTCCAAGCAAACAGCTACAGCAAATACACAGTTGAAGTACATACTCTATAGGGGGGCTGACTTATCTAGCAAATGATTTGTAATTCTCTAAAGCCAGCTTTGTGGTCCTTTTTGGCCATGCTTCCTTGTTTTGGGAGTGATGCCCATCATCAGGTGCAGGGTACTAATTCATGGACATGGCAACTAATGGATGCTTGTATTCATTTTTACAATGGTGTTTAGGGGTGTATGCCATCTTCAGCTTACATTTAGGTCTCTATTATTTACATATAAAATCTTTGTCTGGATTCTGGTGAATATGTGCCTGTTCATTTTCTCCACAAGGGATCCAAAGAACATTTCTGAAAGACCTATTAGATAAGGACCACCTAACCCAGATAAAATGAAGCAATGATTAGGAGGTTCATGGGTACATTTAGACCTCTGAGGACCCACTTGTATGTGAGAAAAGTCTACACCCTGAGCTGATTTTTTTTTTGCCAGTAAACAGCACTTCCCTAAAACAAGAATGTCCCCATGGTGTCAACTGTACACATAGGTATATAGCCTCCTAAAAATTAGAAGATACCCATTCCCTCAACCTAAAATGTATGTAACCCTTAGGTCCAATTCCAGCTTGATAAGCACCACCAACCCAAGTCTACGCCCCCCCCCACGCACACACACCCCAGCGTCCTCTTTCTCCTCAATTGTTCTCCCCATTGGATGATTCTGAACGCTGTAGATAAACTATTCATGTGGTGTTGTTCTTAACTGAATTTGACTATGAACACAGTGTTGCCAACCTACCAGATTGAAATTGACTCACACAACACCCAAAATTTCCTGGCACAGCCAAGTTTTTACTGGCATTTCTAAAAGTTACAAAATTACAGTTTTAAGTGCAAATTAGATTATTTATTTAGGCTACAAACAAATACAATATGCAATTAGCAATATGATTTAAGGTGGATAATAAGGCAAAAAATATATTTCTTATTTTATTTTCAATATAGTAAGTAAGTAGCTCAAGGACAGGCGTCAGGAGGGCAAGAAATTAGAATGGGTGGCACACACACATAAAATTGACTCTCACAGTGATACTGACAGCAGTGTGCAGCAGCACAGATGATGATGTGACCTCATTGACACGTCCCCTCCTGAGTCACAGATAGTCTCTCTCCAAACCAAGTGGTCCCTCCAGTCTAAACAGCACTGACAGTCCCTGTCCCAGCCCGCCTTGCTCCCATACCACAGACCCGCTCCCAAGGCTCTGGCCACTCTGCCATGACATTACACCACATGCTCAGGCACCGCCCCTGCCAGAGCTGCCCGATCACACTGTAACAGGCACTCAGATGGTTCCAGACCAAGCCGAGCGTCACAGCCATATATTTTACTGGCAACCTTTTACTTTTACTGGCATTTACTGGCAGGAGAAAATTGCCTGTTTTTTACTGACTGCCAGTAAAAATACTGACGGTTGGCAACAATGTAGATATCAGGTTGGGGTTTGTCACTACCATCAGTTTAAGGTGAATCCTACGGGTTGGAGATTCACAGTCCAAGCAAATTTGTGTACAAATTGTTTAAACCATAATACACTGCATGTCTTTTAAACCTTGACCAGCAGGCTGAGAAGGGCCAGCAAGGAAATCTGGGTTAAGGCAGTCCCCTCATTATAAAAGGAGGGGGCACGGAGGAGCCATAATGTCAGTGAACTAGAAGCTGAGCTTTAATTGTGATTGCTGCCTTTTTTGTGGTTGATTTGAGCTCAGCGGTCAGTTTTAGCTGCTGTCCTGCAACTAAAAATGTCCTGCTGTTGGTCAGTTTTACACTGTTGTGTCATACGTGGTCTCTTAATTCTTAAAGTGGTTCTTAACTCTAAAGGTTTTTTACTTTAAGGAATTAAGGTAAAAAAAAATAAAAAAACTTTTTCTGCCTGTTCTCCCCACCCTCCTCCCTAAACACTTACCTGAGTCTTGCCTCAAACCATCACTGTGCCTGGCAGCAGTTCTTCTCTCCCCTCTTCCAGCTTTCACAGGCTGCACTGATAGTATCTGGAGCCATTGATTCTGGCTGCTGTCAATCTTGGGGGAGGAGGGAGCAGGAGGCATGGGATAACGTGTCTACAGATGAACATGCTTCATCAGGAGCGGTAGTAATAGTAGAACCATATGTCCCATGAGGACCTACTACATCTTTGTCTCCACTCACGGAGCACACTAAGTATCAGCAATACATTTGTACGGACACCCTTGTATTTTTATATTGTCTTGTCTTCAACATTAAATATGATGTCCTTATTTATGTGTGGACATCATGTTTATTTATCTTTATGTATAAATAAAATTACATTTTTTATTTAAAGCAGAGTTCCAACGACATGTAATATATTTCTTAAAGTCATAACATAGACATTTAACACTCATGTCTTTAGAAAAAATTGGTTTAATATAAAAAATCAACTTATACAATTGCTTCCAAGCCATTCCCATATTGCTTGTGGGCATGTGAAGCCCACAAGCACAATGTTCCGGGATACGGTACAGCTGAGTGACCAACATGCACCGCCCGATCTCGCACACGCGCATTTTCACAGTATTGCAGCGTCGTCAACTTCTCAGGTTGCCATCACAACCGGCGTCGTTGTCGGAAGTGCCCGCCCCGTCGTGATGGCAACGAAGCTCTTGGTGCTGCCCACTGACTCCTGGGAAATTATGACACACATCTCGCAGGAGCAGTAGTGAGTGTAGGCACCAAGGGAAGTGACTTAAGGAGCTGCGGTGAGGAAGGGGAAGATTTAAAGGGACCACATAGCAACAGGTATAAAAAGGTAAGTTAAAAAAAAAAATTCTCCAAATGTAATTTATTCTATTTGCTGCACAGTAATGAACATTTTTTTTTTATGGGTGGAACTCTGCTTTGTATTTTGTCTACCTGGTACCGAGATAGTCCATTTTCTCACCTACGGAGACTAGGTTGGGGAACTGTATCCGCTCCCAATTTTCAAAACAATCAATCTGGATGATGATACCTCCCACTTCTGATTTTGTACCCTATTTTGGTTTAAAGGCATTCCTTTTTCTTTTACATCAAACCCTTGGTTTATTGAACCTGAGCAGATTTACCAATCACTAGTTGAATGTTACTGGGTGTCAATCCACCTGGAATAGTTGCTGGACAGCCATAGAGGAGATGAGTTTTACCATAGGAACTGTTTTTGTTTTTTCCTTTTTTTTAAAAAAAGGTCCAAGCAGTAGTTTACAAAATCCATGGATTTGTCTTTTATATAAACACTTAAGGTTAATCATTAAATTAATCCTGTATCTAAAACGTAACCTCATAATCCTAACCATGGAATAGACCCTGCTCCTCAACATGAAAGAAACCTTACCCATGAAGGTAAATTATCCCTGCAGGCCTGTACAAACCTTTGCTGAATGCCAGAGGCATTGGGGGTCCTGTTTCAACATTAATGAAAGCTTCTTGTCCTAATCCAATAACTACCACGCCCAGATTGTTTCAATATATTGGTAATTTCTCCAGCAATTCCATTCCGGATTAGCAATGTTTTCCTTTATATTTATAGACTATTTAAAGGGTTCCAATTTTTCTTTAGTCTCTCCAGTGGTAAGATTTTACAGCTAGTGTTCTCTTACCCATTTGATCTGATCTTTCAATAAAATAGAAAGAGTAGCTGCTCATCTTTGGACCTTTAATTATACTGAAAAGATCAAGGGAAAGGACAAGAGCAAGGTCATAAAGGAAAGTTACATCTCTATCGTCTCAGTAATATTGCTATATAGACCATTCCCGCATTTCATCTTCATGGTTGATATAGTACTGTTTTATCAAAATACATTCACCTTGTATCTTCTATATCATGGGTAATATACATTTGCTTTTTAAATTGCTTTTTTTGAATGTATTTTTCTGGTAGGTTTATAGTTTCTTACAAATAGTCTTTAGCTTTTCAGCTTTTTTGAGTCTCACCTAGTAGGACAAAAATGTAAACATTGAAAAGCAGTGTTCTAATCAGTATTCTGATGTAATCTAAATGGGAAGTTTTATGATTTGAAGAGAAGCAAAATTGAGAGTTTGGAAATATCAGCGGAAATTGGAAGAAATTTTGCCTTTTTGAGCACACAATAGAAAGGTGAAATTAAGGTATTAAAGGTTGTGCCATGGACATTAAATGGCTTTTGAGGGTTTCAGAAAATCTAGTTATCCTGGATGTGTTTTTGATTTTAAAAGGGAAAGAAAAAAAGTACATGAAATAACAATCAAAAAATACAAAACAATAGGTGATAAAAACCGAAATACAAATAGCACTAAACTAGATAAATTATTATTATTTTTATTATTATTCAAGATCTATATAGCGCCAACAGTTTACGCAGCGCTTTACAATATAAAAGGGAGACAATACAGTTATAATACAATACAATAGGATTAAGAGGGCCCTGCTCAGAAGAGCTTACAATCTAATAGGGTGGGGCAGGTGGTACAAAAGGTTGTAACTGTGGGGAATGAGCTGGTGGAAGTGGTAGGAGATTAGTTGGAGACGTGATAGGCTTTCCTGAAGAGATGAGTTTTCAGGGATTGCCTGAAGGTAGCAAGAGTAGGGGATAGCCAGATAGATGGAGGTAGCGAGTTCCAGAGGATGGGAGAGGCTCTGGAGAAATCCTGGAGACGAGCATGGGAGGAGGAGATGAGAGAGCTTGAAAGCAGGAGGTCTTGAGAAGAGCGGAGAGGTCGAATTGGGTGATATTTGGAGACAAGATTAGTGATGTAGCTTGGGGCAGAGTTGTGAATGGCTTTGTATGTTGTGGTTAGAATTTTGAATTGAATTCGCTGGGTGATTGGGAGCCAGTGTAGGGATTGAAGTAGAGGGTTGGCAGACACTGAGCAGTTGGTAAAGTGGATAAGTCTGGCAGCAGCATTCATGATAGACTGAAGAGGGGATAGCCTAATAAATGAATATACCTTATATACACCCAACTGTATTAAAAAAAAAAAAAAAAAAACACCCTCTGCATAAGAAAGAAATAGTAGATTGTTTGTTGACAGATTTTGCTTGGGTAAAATTTCACCCACAGAAAAATTTGTAATTTCACAAGGAAATCAGTTTAGTCAAAATGACTCTGTTTACGATACACCAGCATTATTAAAAGTTGCAGGGATTGCATGAAGGAATGCATGATGGTAGTGTGTCTGAGATATCTTCCTACAGGATAGTCAAGACTGTAAATTGTTCCTTTCTCAAAACCCTGTGGAAAATCTGTTAAGGGGGTTTTTAATCGGAAAATCAAAATGGAACCACTATCAATCATAGAGCGGTCCCCACTCCACCATTTGGTAATTGTGTTACTGTGACATCATTATTAAAATATAGGCAAAACCTATTTTTTGTTAGATTTGGATGAAGTGGTGAGGGGTTAAAACCCTTATCAATATTTGTATTGTCTATATCCCAATTGGGAGGATTAATTTGCTCTAATTCAGTGGTTCTCAATCCTGCCCTCGAGTACCCCCAACAGGCCGTGTTTTGGGAATTTCTCTTAGATAAAATAGCTGTCCAAAATATCAAGCCATTGACTTTGATTTAAAGCACCTGTGCAAGATAAAGGAAAACCTGCAAACATGGCCTGTTGGGGGTACTTGAGGACAGGGTTGAGAACCACTGCTCAAAATGAGCTAATCACCAAAGTGAAAATAAATCCAGCATTTTGAGTTGTTACCAGAAAAGGAATAGATGAGAAGTCCTCCAATGGTGACACTGGTTCCCATGACAATTGTCTGAAAGGAGATTTCCCTTACATTGAAAAGTTATCCTCTCACTTCCTGTTGATATTATAGCAGAGGATGTCAAGGGTAATCTCCCTATTGAGAAACAGATGGAGAAAATAACCTGACAGCAGTTTTACCCCCCCCCACTCTACCCAAAATGCTTTTAGCTTTTGATATAATTTACTGTAGCCACCCTGGCGGTATGATTATGTCAGATTTTTGCGTCTCAAAGCGGTACAATTGTTTTGCATAGAAATTTGGCGTTTTATATTGTAGGCCTGTAATTCTTAGCAATAACACACTTAAATCTGTCCAAACAAAAGTCTAGTATATATCTCGGGTATGATAAAGTTTGAAACACAAAATCATAAATTATAATATAATAAATAACTATAAAGAATTATATAAAAAAATTTATAATAATAATAAAATGAATTTTCCCACGATTCATTATTGCTCAATTCTGCAAGTGTTCTAATTTACTATCGCTGTTTTCTAACTGGTCTAAAACCACTCTTGACGTAAAGGGACTCTTTTTGGTTGCTATGGACAATCTCAAGTTTCCAGGCAGAAAGAACAGTATATATAATATAAAACTGCATGCAGGGCACTGGACAAAGCACTGGGGACAAAAGGGAGGTGAAATGATTTCATATAGTAATGTAATCTGTAAGATTACAGTGTACTGTATCTGTTACAAATTTTCTATTTTTTTAATTTGCCGCCGGGCTCCGTCCCCGTGCTTCATGACGCTCGCAGGGAACGGAGCCTGGCACACAGAGGCTTCGGGCGGAGGACAGAACCTGCAGACACAGCGGGGGGACATTGCAGGATCCTGGGGACAAGGTAAGTAAACTGGACCAGGATCCTGCAATGCAATCCCGAGTGTGGCTCGGGGTTAGCGCTAATGGTACTGAAATTTAACCCCGAGCCACACTCAGGAAAACTGCCAGGGAGGTTAAATACAACAATGCCCTAGGGGAACTACAGTATTTTACTAACCAGACTTCAGTCTAAAAGATAAGGATACTACTGTTTTCATTGAGTCTAAGAGAGTTGGGGACTACTTCTATGTTACTAAACAAAGGAGCATTAATCTGTACAAATATATATATATAAAAATCACATGAAAAGACTGTGTCTTACATTGTGCTCGGGGCCATTATTCCCGAAAAACTGTTACCAATTATAGTCAATGGCTCTGATCTTTAAGGCCCTATTCACGCCTGAGTGTTTTGCAGCTTGAATCTCAAAGCTCCAAAATGCTCAGGGAGAAAAAAAATCAATTATTCTCTACGGTGGTGGTTTACGTCTCCACTCCAAAACCCCTGAAGCCAAATGACTGAAGTTCAAAAAAGTTTTGGAGCTACTTCGGTAGCTTGATTCAGGCATATTGGTGCATTTTTGAAGCAGCTTAAAGCAGAAACACATAGGTGGAGATTTACTAAAACTGATGCACACAGAATCTAGTGTAGCTGTGCATAGTAACGAATCAGTTTCTAGGTTTTATTGTCAAAGATTAACGGAACAAGCTGAAGTTAGAAACTGATTGATTACTACACACAGCTGCACCAGATTTTGTGTGCTCCAGTTTTAGTAAATCTCCCTCATAGTGACAAATGATGTAACAGATGATAGTTTTCTCTATTGGCTAACACATAAATGCCAAAGCGCCAAAATACAGAGAAAATGCTGCACAAAAACACTCAAAAACATGTATACAGTACAACGCATGACAAAACGCCTAAAATATTTGCAAAAGTGTAATACTCAGATGTAAATGTAGCCTAAAAGTAAAATAAAACCTATTTAGATACAGATATTATATACAGTATGCCACCGAAACAAGGAAAGAAAGGAAGATCTCTTTTGATAAATAACAGTTTATGCTGAGGGACCGATATGAATGCATAGCATAACACGGGTTGCAGGAAAGAAATTCACTTGATTCATCCATCGACGGTGTTGACAGGGAAATTCCTCCCGTGGAGCCATTTTGTTCTCCTGGCGGGGAAGGACAGGGGAAGCCATGCCCACTGGGAGACCATTATTGCTAGCATCTATAACAGCCGCTAGCAATAATCGCATGTAAAATCCAGAAGGCTGGTTGTACCCAAGTTGATTGATTAAACACCTTAGTTATATTCAGCCTGCCCATATTTCGTTCGAATCTCAGCTGGTTCCTGCTGAACTAGATTTGAACCGTCTATTGCCGGCTTAAAAAAAAACAACATTAAAGTGATACTTAAGTCTCTTTTTTTGTTTGTTTGTTTAAAAATAACAAACATGTTATACTTACCTGCTCTGTGCAGTGGTTTTGCACAGAGCAGCCCAGAGCCTCCTCCTCTTGAGTTTCCTCGCCGGCGCTCCTGGCCCCTCCCTCCTGCCAAGTGCCCCCACAGAAAGCAGCCTGCTATGGGGGCACCCGAGCCGAGCCACTGCTCTGTATGTACATTCAGACAAGGAGCCGCTCCCCAGCTCTGCTCCCTCTCTCTCCTCATTGGCTCACTGACTTTGAGTGACTGCAGTGGGCTCCATTGGCTCAGCTAATGAAGAGGGAGAGTCCCGGACAGCTGAGCATCTTGTGCAACATCGCTGGATCGAGATGGGGCTCTCGTAAGGCCTGATAGTTAATGTATCTATTGATCTTGCTTGCTCATAGCAGATAATGGATTTATCTCATAATGGTCAAGTATAGCACACACAGGAAGACACATGGATCTTTGTGAGCCTACATGTATTTGTTTTCATTGCCAATTAACTAGGAGATTTGTTCATTTCTTGGCTTTGTCGATGTGAGGTAGAACAACTAGATGACTGTAAAGTGGACCTTGCAATAAACAGAAAGGCCACTTAATATATCTTGGCCCTCTCCTTTATATACTTACCTTACCCCCTGAACTACAGATTGTGACTTCATGCTCCTTCCAGCAAGATCCTTAAGAATGCTGAGTATCCAGCACGCTCCCCGCACACGCACACTAACCGCGGATGACACAGCAACGTTTGGGTATGTTGTTTTGCACACCCGTGCCACTTTGCTGACGTATATCGGCGTGAGCCGGTCGGCAAGTGGTTAATCCCCTAACACTTTAACCTAAATCCTATAGGAAACCGTTAATGTGTTTGTTCACCTTTAATTGCTTATGCAGGTAAGGGGTGTCTGTAGATAAGAGTTAGACCACGCTACTTAATTAATCCTGTCTAGCTGCTTTCTAATTGAGAAATCATCAAATAAGTAAATAAATAAATAAAAAGGGACAGCACTTAAAGTGGATGTAAACCCTGTCACCTCCGTCCACGCTATGGGGATCTATTGAGAAGGAGTACAGCCCTCATAACCCCATAAACCTATGGCTTTACAGCATGCAACTGGGAGCAAAAATACCTTCCCACTTTCCTCCTACAATGATTGCCTCAATTAAAACTTGGATGAGATTACTCCAATGCACCCAACAACATACACCACATGTAATTCTAAAAGTTCCTCTACTAGCACTACATCACCTCATAGCCCAGGTCTCCCTCACATCCTGGACTAAGAAAGGAATAACACATCTACATAACCTTTATGGCTCAGGCACTCTCAAATCATTTCATGTTATTCAAAAAGAATTCCAGCTACCTCAAAAGGAACTGTACAAATATCTGCAAATTAAACATTGCCTCAGAAACCTAATGAATACTCATCAAACTATACCAACTCCAGCATGGGCCTTTCTCACATCTAGTGTACCACTGAAAAAAGGTATAACCCTTTTTTACAATATCTTCCAACAGAAGACCACTTTCACTAAATCTACCTCACACTTGCAGTGGGAAACAGATTTGCAACAAACCTTCTCCCCACTACAGTGGCAGAGGGCATGCAGGATCACCCAGAGAGCCACTAGATGTCCCACACTGTGGGTAATTACTGTTAGAGCCGGTTCACACGAGGGTGACTTGTCAGGCGACCTACCCGCCTGACAAGTCGCCTCCCGTTCTGTACAATGGAACCGTTCTAATCGGAGCGACGCAAGTCGCTCCGACTTAGAAAAAAGGTTCCTGTACTACTTTGGGGGCGACTTGCATAGACTTCTATACAGAAGTCGTTTTGCAAGTCGCCGTGGCAGTCGTGTGCAGGTCACCTCTGTGAGGCGACCTGCAAGTCGTGTCGCTTCTAGTGTGAACCGGCACTTAAGATAACATTGAGATGGTACATCACTCCTGCTAAAATCTCCAAATTCAATTCGAATAGCAGTGATAGATGTTGGAGACAACGTGGGTTACGGAGTGACCTACTGCACATTCTCTGGCACTGCCCCAACATTCTCCAATACTGGTTGGAGATCTTTAGTATCATCTCTGACATTACTCAAACCAAAATAACACCAAACCCAGCATTAGCAATCCTTTCTATAGGCATTGAGGAATACCCTCATAAACTTCAAAACACCATTATAACTATACTTCTAGCGGCAAGGCTAACACTAACTAGACACTGGAAAGACCACGCAACCCCAATAATTGCTGAGGTAATAGACTTAACCAATTTACATTGCACATATGAACAGATGATGATGTCCTGTTCAGGACAAATCCAAACCTCCAACACTCAATGGTCTCTCTGGACCCCCTGGTATCTGAACACTGGCTTACTCCCTCCCCATTGAACATTCCTATTAACACTTCTTGTAACATTGAATATACTGAGCTCTCTCCCGCACACAGACAGTTCCCGATAGCGGGTCCAAAGAGAGTAGACCCAGCCCAAGGCATAGAGATCCTCCCTACAGTTGGTAGGAATCAAAGTATATTCAATATTGTAACTCCTTTCCAACCCTACATTCTCTATCTAGTTCTGAGATAATTGTCTCAAATTTTACTTTGTACCTGTTATCTTAAGACAAATATCTTACTATGTAATTGTTTTGACGATTCTATTGTTATTGACTTTTTGTTGAAAATGAATAAAAACTATTGAAAGAAAAAAAGTGGATGTAAACCCCCAATTTTTTTTTTATGTCCTAATGTAGAGTATAAGATTTCCTATCATTTGAGCCCAGTCTTGCCACAAATGGTTAATCCAGCTCTGAGCAATCCTCTTTTATTGTTCAGTGAGATAAAACTTGGCAAACAGAGAAAAACTTTGTCAAATCCTTCCCCTTGCTGTGAGTGACAGGTGATTTACATATCTCGTCTACTAGCCTAAGACATGCATTATTTTTTAATTCCCTCCCCCACTCCTTTCTTCAGCAGCTCTGCAAGGATTGGCTGTTCCACACCTCAGCATGATTTGGCATTCTGAAGTCATGTGGTTACTTTCCTGTCTTTTCACTGGATGTTAGAGATCATAGCAGAAGTTCAGTGTAAGAAATATACAGGAGAAAATGCATATTGACAAGGGGAGTGTAGAGGTGGGCGGGGAGTCTACTGACATCATGACTCCACCCACCGAGCTCCAGACAACAGACCCACCCACAGAATCTGCAGTTTTTAGGGTCTCATAACAGACAGAGGGGAGACATTTGACAGGTAAAGATACATGCAGGAAGCATGTATATCCTTATAGATAACCCCCATGGCAGTAGTTTAGAAACGATGACATTGGGTTTACATCCACTTTAACCAGGGGTGTGTAAAGGTGATCTATCCTAGAAAAGTGTATATATAATATATAAAAAATATAGTGGTCCAAATACTATGATCTCTATCAAAACTAGTGATGATGATACTATAATCCCTATCAGATTAGGTGATAATAATATAAACTAAATAATTCATCTAAATTAATGTAATGTGATATATGACCACACCAAAATGTGATGACAAAGTGGGTAACTAAACCCACAAAAAACATCCACCTCAATTTATATGTGTCTTTATGTAGCCAAAGAACAAAACAAAAAACAAAAGTCCATGAAAGTCTCAAAATATTAGTGCCAAAAAAATGTAGCCAAAAATGATATTGTTAGTAAACATATGTGTCAAAAAAAGAATTTAAAAGAAACTATGTTCAATCCCACAAGTGTAAGTAAAAGATTCTTCCTATGATCTATCGTCCACCGCTTATGATCTAAATTACTCACCAAAGTTAATGGCTGGTAAAAGAAAACCAGCAAACGCGCTTTATCCTTAACAGGATGCAATACTCTGCAGATCTACAGTAGATAATGATTTCTGATCTCCTCAGTAGCAGTTTAATCCAGACCTCCAGCGGACAATTTCCTTTTCCTTTTCAGAGTGTAGTGGTCTGCAAGAGCCCAAAAGATATCCACTCCCAACTCTCTGCCACAGTGTATGATCAATCTTTCCAGAGAGGTGTGATCTGAAAATAAAGAGAGTACAGCATAGCATAAAATCCTTTAGAAAAAGTTTTCTTATTTATTTAACCACATGCCGACCAGCGCAGGACGATATATGTTGGCACAATGGCACGGCTGGGCAAATGGGTGTACAGGTATATCCCCTTAAAGATGCAGCATTGTGGTCGTGCGTGCACTGCCGGGAGCCGCAGAATGGGGAAGTGCCTATGTAAAGTAAAGTGCCTATGTAAACACAGCATTTCCCCGTTCTGCCTAGTGACATGACAGAGATCACTGCTCCCTGTCATCGGGAGCAGTGATCGCTGTCATGTGAGTGGTAGCCCATCCCCCCCCACACATCATCCAATCATGTGCAAGCTAAAATGCTGTTTTTTATTTTCCTTGCATGTCCACCTCGGATCTACAGCGACTGCACCTCCAAGTGCATTTTCAGTGCAATTTCAAGTGCACTTTGCACTCGTAGTTTGCACTTGTGGTGCAAAGTGAATTTGCCTTTCGTAAATAACCCCCATTGTTTCAAGCGGCACCTCCAGCAATTAACCACTTCAGCTCCGGAAGGTTTTACCCCCTTTAACCACTTGCCGACCGCTGCACGCCGGTGTACGTACCTGTACGTCCCCTTTAATTGGCGGGGCTAGCGGGCATGCGCCCACCGCGTACAGCGTGACTGTACCCGTGGGACCAGCAGACTCGATGTCCGCCGGTCTCCCGGCGATCGTGTCACGGAGCCGCAGAATGGGGAAGTGTCTATGTATACAAGGCATTTCCCCGTTCTGCCTTGGGACATGACAGAGTTCTACTGCTCCCTGTCATCGGGGCAGTGATCGCTGTCATGTTGTAGTGAGCCCATCCCCCCCACAGTTGGAATCACTCCCTAGGACACACTTAACCCCTTGATCGCCCCCTAGTGTTTAAACCCTTCCCTGCCAGTGTCGTTTACAAAGTAATCAGTGCATTTTTATAGCACTGATCGCTGTATAAATGACAATGGTCCCAAAATAGTGTCAAAAGTGTACGATGTGTCCACCATAATGTCGCAGTCACAATAAAAATTGCAGATCGCCGCCATTACTAAAAAAAAGAAGTTAATAATAAAATGCCATAAAACTATCCCCTATTTTGTAGATGCTATAACTTTTGTGCAAACCAATCTATATAAGCTTATTGCATTTTTTTTAAACCAAAAATATGTAGAAGAATACATATCGGCCTAAACTGAGGAAAAAATGTGTTATTTTTATATATTTCGGGGCATAATTATTATAGCAAAAAGTAAAAAATATTGTTTTTTTTTTTTCGAAATTGTCGCTCTTTTTTTGCGCGAAAAATAAAAACCGCGGAGGTGATCGAATACCACCAAAAGAAAGCTCTATTTGTGGGGAAAAAAAGACGTCCATTTTGATTGGGTGCCACGTTGCACGACTGCGCAATTGTCAGTTAAAGCAACGCAGTGCAGAATCGCAAAAAGTGCTCCGGTCAGGAAGGGGGTAAATGCTTCCGGGGCTGAAGTGGTTAAATCACATAGCACTCACATTTAAAAGTGTCTCCCAACACTCGTAAAACAAGCATAGATAATATATGTCTATTCGGATCTCATGATCCCACAAGTAGACATCAAATGTGACGTGGTGAAGATGCCTCCAGAAGCTCACCCTGGGATGGGATGGTGCCATCTCTGGAAGTTTTTCAGTCAGGCTTCTGGATTTACATAAATGGCTTATACTTATAGCAAGGGCATTAGCCAACTTTAGTCAAAGCTGCTCAGTCTGTTTTTATCTACAAACACAAATTTCCCAGCGCTGCCCTAGCTTATCTGATAAAAGGTCCAGAAGATGGTGAATGAAATGTCCAGAATTGTGAAAATGAAATTCTTTATGCACCTATATGCACCTGTATATGAAACAGTGTCTCTTATATACTTCAACTGAATGGGAATGGAAGAGAAAAAATCATTGAGAAATGTCTGTAGTATCCATTGGAAACAGGCAGCCTGTTCTGGGGTTAGGGAACTAAAACACCGACACACTATTGGTCGCCTGGCGCCTCTCACCCCTTGACCTCTTCTGTTTTTATCTACAGGCTCTCTTTACCTACATATAAGGTACTGTCGTTTTTTGGCATATGAAAAGTAACCCTTTAATGAGTATCCTCCCTTCTCAGCACAAAAAAATTAGCTTTATTTTTAAAATAGTGCTAGGATGTTGAGTTTTTAGCAGAAGAAACTTTGCATGACTCTTCCTCTAAATAACCCTTTCCCCTCTCATGCGGCACATGCGCAGTACAGTGTACACCCCAATGCTGGGGACAATGTTATTACTGTACGAATCTGCAGAAACTACATCAGATGGGGCTGGCCAATGGCCAAAGAGCAATGGAGAGCAACAAAAAGAGGGTGCACCAGCTCAACCCATTACCTAAATACACCTTTTGTTAATCTTTATAAGTGTTATACTCACAAACACAGACGTTTAGCAAGCCCATCAATGTGTTCAAAGACATAGATGCCAAATCTACAACCTTCGTTCATCAGCATGGGAAGCAAACCATCCAGATCCAATATGGCTGACATGTTTCAAGGGGTAACCCCTTTTCAGAACAGCCAAAACATGGCAAAATGGCCATAGAGACCTGGCAACCTGAAAAAAGAAGGAAAAATGATAGCACAGGTGGACAGTGCCGGTGGACAGTGCCGGTGGACAGTGCCGGTGGACAGCGCCGGTGGACAATACAGGTGGACAGCGCGGGTGGATAGCACAGGTGGACAGCACCGGTGGACAGCACGGGTGGACAGCACCGGTGGACAGACCAGGTGGACAGCACCGGTGGACAGCACAGGTGGACAGCACCGGTGGACAGCACAGGTGGACAGCACCGGTGGACAGCACAGGTGGACAGCACCGGTGGACAGCACCAGTGGACAGCAATGGTGGACAGCACCAGTGGACAGCAATGGTGGACAGCACCGGTGGACAGCACAGGTGGACAGCACAGGTGGATAGCGCCGGTGGACAGCACAGGTGGACAGCATTGATGGACAGCGCTGCTGGACAGCACCGGTGGACAGCGCCGGTGGACAGCACAAGTGAACAGCATAGGTGGACAGCATAGGTGGACAGCACCGGTGGACAGCACCGGTGGACAGCACTGGTGGCAGAATAGTAGAATAGCCGGTGGACAGCGCCAGTGGACAGCGCAGACAGGATAGCAGAATAGCCGGTGGACAGCGCCGGTGGACAGCACAGGTGGACAGCACAGGCAGACAGCGCCGGCGGACAGCACAGGTGGACAGCACTAGTGGACAGCACTAGTGGACAGCACTAGTGGACAGTACCAGTGGACAAAGCGGGAAGTGACAGCGCTCATCACTGGGGAAGGGGAAAATGGCAGATCAGTTTGCCACTACAGTACTGCTTTAACTGCTATTCTGCTAAGATCTTTTGTCCCTGATAAATGATCACCCAAAGAAACTGCTTTGCATGAACAACATTATGACGCATACTTTGCTCCATGGTAAACTAAATTCAGTTGATCAGTTTTGACTGGGTTCTGCCTTTAGGCTGGGTTCACACCTATGCAAATTGGATGCGAATTTCCATGCATCCAATTCGCATGACAGGAGATTGTGACCGACTCTCTATGGAGCCTGTATCTCCGTTATGGCTGTGGAGTAGCTTACACAGGAACACTGTGCATCTTTGGCTCCATTTCAGGGCTGAATTCAGGTAAAAATTCGGCCCTGAGTCATCCCTGAAACAGAGAACAGGGACGCACTGGACTCCTGCTCCGAGCCACAATCGTCGGAGGTGTGAACCTGGCCTGAAATGGTTACTGATATAGGTTAGTAACATCTAACTATGTGGACTGTGTATGACAAGGCATTGCTTTTTTTTTTTCATTTTGTTAAGGCTGCAAAAATGGAAAATTGCTTTTAACAGTAGTCAAAGTATGTAACTCTATAAAATGTAGAAATATCTCCTGCTCCTTTGAAGTGTTGTATCACAGTGTTGCAGAACTGTATCTAATCAGCCCTTTACTACCTTTTTTTTTTTTTTTTTACTGCATGGCAAAACAAGAATAGACTGTAGTGTATGGTCTGTTATCATGCAATTCCCACTCACTTCAACAGGGACCTGCTCCCCCCTTTTGAACTGCGTCATTCTTCCAATATAAGAATAATTAAATTTTCCATTTTATTCTAAAGCCAAAATGTTTTGTTTTATTTTTTGACACATCAGGGAATGGTTAATTCCAATCCCGTCTGCCTCAACTTCCCCATAAAAGGTTCTGAACATCCTAAGGGGCGGGAAGGAATGGCAACCATGTGCCCACTGTGAATGGCTGTCACTGTGATCACAAGTGGTGGCTGCTGTTTTTTTTTGGGGGGGTGGCAAACAACCGCCCATCCTCCCCCGTGGCACCCGACACTTACCCCATTGTGGTGGATGGCAAGCAGCGTGGTGCAAGGGCTCTGTGTCCTCTCCTCCATGGCGGCTTCCAGCTCCTCCCCTCCTCCTCCTAGGCATCCAATAGGATCTCCTGTCCTTTCAGCCAATCGAGTGTGCGGTGTCAAAACCCACTTCCTGATTGGCCGGGAGGAGGATCAGTGTTACAATAGTGAATATTCATTTGCTGTTGTAACACACCTGGGTGGGATCAGAGTGCACTCTCTACGACCCGAGCCCACCCTATATTGAAACTTATTAAAGTCTCTGGCTCTAATCATTGTTTCAAAAAAACAGCCCCTCAGCATTGGAATCCAAGTGCCGGTGTCCTAAAAGGGGCTGGCTGCATGGATAGGGGAGGCAGAGATGGACGGGGGGGGGGGTGGCCCGTGCGCCCTTAATGGACGGGCCGCCCCTGGTAATCACATCATCAGGAGCCGGTACCAATGGATGTAACAGCAGGAAACGGTGGTGTTTACAAGCTACCGTTGGGATACTTTGCACCCATACAAAAAATATCCAACATATTGCAATTGAAGTGAATAAGAAAGTGCCGCAAACACCTTCCATACGCGTGCAATGCAAGCTGTTGCTGTGCATTTGTTCAACATATGGGGTTAAAACAGTTAGGCTAGGTTTAGATGTGCACAAGAGGGGAAAAGACAGGCGCCAGCTAAGTGTAGCAGTTAAAATAAAAAGTTAATACTAATATTAAAGGAAAGCTCACTTCTGCGGCAGCTCACTCATAGGACCAAGAAAAAAAACTCTGAAATAAAAGCACCAGCTAAGAGTAGCAGTTAAAAAAAAAATGTTAATACTGATAAAAGTAATGCACTCACAAAGGCAGCATGAATCAAGCATGTGGTGCTGTAAATATCTGTCCTCGCCAACACAAAGTCCCGGTCCCAGTCTTCAGCCAAGAAGGATACACCAGGAAGCCCTCGGAGCCTTCATTGCTACTGATCAGCTGGACCACAACCCTTCACCACCTGGTGGACCAGGACCGGGACATTGTGCTGGCGAGGACAGATATTTACAGCACGCTTGATTCATGCTTCCTTTGTGAGTGCATTACTTTTATTAGTATTAAACTTTTTTTAACTGCTACACTTAGCTGGTGCTTTTATTTCAAAGTTTTTTTTCTTGGTCTTATGACTGAGCTGCTGCAGAAGTGAGCTTTCCTTTGATATGAACGTTATTGGACTATTTCTCTCAGGATTTTGATTATTAGTGGACTTTTTAACCCCATCCTTGTCCCCCCCATGTAGCACCAAATAATTTATTTTTGGGGTTTAGACATGTGTCTAAGCTCACCACTCTTCTGAAAAACGATGTGATCCTCACGGCCTGCCAATCACATCTGAAAAGCAATCCACATGTGGTGGGTTTAGACGCGCATCTAAATTTAGCTTTTATGAGCATCTTAATCAATATAAAGTCTTATGCCACGTACACACGATCAGACTTTCCAACAACAAAACCGTGGAATTTTGTCCGAAGGGCGTTGTCTCAAACTTGTCTTGCATACACATGGTCACACAAATGTTGGCCAACAATTACGAACGTAGTGACGTACTATGTGGTTTTTCAGCTCTTTAGCGCCACCCATTGGGCTCCTTCTGCTAATTTTTTGTTAGCAGAAGTTTGGTGAGTGTTGATTCGCGCTTTTCGTTTCGACCCTTTCATTTTGCGTTTTTCATTTCGTGCTTTTCAGTTTGTTTCTGAACGGCCGTTCGTCAACCAGCCATGTTGCGGAATCGGAGGAGATAACGTGTTATTTATTATTGGCCTTGGAGTTATTGCTTTGACATTATTTTTTTGGTTGAATAATGATTTGATTTGGTATATTTTCTATATTTTTGGATGCATAGAATGCACTTTTTGGTTAAGTTCTATTGGCAGATATCATGTCTAATTTTATTTGTTTTCTTTTTTTAATGCACATTAAAAAAATTGTGTAGAATAATATTTGTCTATGTGTCTTACTTCAAATGACAGTTTGGGAGTAGGCAGTTACATTTAAAAAATACAATGTAAAATTAACAAAGGACACCAACATAGTTGTATCTTTGATCTTAAAAACTACAGGATAATGGTGTTGTGTAACTTGCACAAATAAAAAAAAAAAAAAAAACATAATAATATTATTCTTGATATCACTAGAAAAAAAAAGCCGTTGAAAATTTGTTTGCAATAACTCTATCAGTATCACCAGCAAAGCAGCTTCATTATTATCCCATTAAAGAAGAAGAGAATTGTGCGCTGCATTTCGAGATTTCATGATTTGCCGCGTCACGAATGTTAATTCTCCATTACGATTGCTAGTTTATAAGACCGACCGCTTCTGCTTCCGAGCATGCGTGTTTGTACTTTGGACTTTTGTCCGACGAACTTGTGTACACACGATCGGAAAATTTGACAACACACATTTGTTGGCGGAAAATTTGAAAACATGCTAGCCAACATTTGTTGGCGGAAAGTCCGACAACAATTGTACGATGTAGCATACACACGGTCGAATTTTCTGCCAACAGCCTGACATCCAACATTTCCCGTTGGAAAATCCGATTGTGTGTACGAGGCTTTATTCTCAATTGCTAGTTCATAACTTCAGTATCTTATAGTAACTAATCAGAGTGAATGATGCCAGTTACTACAACAGATAATCACTCTATGAGTTAAAGCTATGAAATGAAAATTACAGTTATCCCCTTCTCTATGTAAGTATAAAGTATATTTTTTGAATTTAAAGTGGTTGTAAACCTCTGACATGAAATATGAATAAAACATATCCCTCTATAGTGTGCACTTGTCGCATGCACTTGGGGCATGTAAAATCTGATGCAGCTCTGCCTAGAGACCAATCAGCTTCCAGGTTTTATTCTCAAAGTTTATTTGAACAAGCTGAAGTTAGAAGCTGATTGGCTACCATGCACAACTGCACCAGATTCTGAGTGCTCCAGTTTTAGTAAATCTTCCCAGTGGCGTTGTTAGGTGGGTGCGGGGGGTGCGGACAGCACCCGGGTGACACCCGCCAGAGGGGTGACACCCGTAGGTATCGGCACGCACCGCTAACATGCCCGGTGCCCTGATCTGCTCCACGGGACTTGCGCTGTGTCCCTCAGCACAGCTGACTGAAGCCGCCCCCCCCCTCCTCTCTGTTTACAATCACACAGGAGGAGCCCGAGGGACACACACGGCTGTGTGTATCATCCGCGCTGTTCTGAGGTCTGTAAACTCTATGTATATGTGGGTGCAGGGGGTGTCTATACTAATGGGGGGCTCTGCACTGAGGGGGGTGTCTATACTAATGGGGGCTCTGCACTGAGGGGGGGTGTCTATACTAATGGGGGGCTCTGCACTGAGGGGGGTGTCTATACTAATGGGGGGCTCTGCACTGAGGGGGTGTCTATACTAATGGGGGCTCTACACTGAGGGGGTGTCTATACTAATGGGGGGCTCTGCACTGAGGGGGGGTGTCTATACTAATGGGGGCTCTGCACTGAGGGGGGTGTCTATACTAATGTGGGCTCTGCACTGAGGGGGGTGTCTATACTAATGGGGGCTCTGCACTGAGGGGGGATGTCTATACTAATGGGGGGCTCTGCACTGAGGGGGGTGTCTATACTAATGGGGGATCTGCACTGAGGGGGGTGTCTATACTAATGGGGGCTCTGCACTGAGAGGGGGGTGTCTATACTAATGGGGGCTCTGCACTGAGGGGGATGTCTATACTAATGGGGGCTCTGCACTGAGGGGGATGTCTATACTAATGGGGGGCTCTGCACTGAGGGGGATGTCTATACTAATGGGGGGCTCTGCACTGAGGGGGGATTCTATACTAATTGGGGCTCTGCCCTGAGGTGGGATTCTATACTAATGAGGGGCTCTGCACTGAGGGGGGATTCTATACTAATTGGGGCTCTGCCCTGAGGGGGGATTCTATACTAATGGGGGGCTCTGCACTGAGGGGGGATTCTATACTAATGGGGGCTCTGCACTGAGGGGGGATTCTATACTAATGGGGGCTCTGCACTGAGAGGGGGATTCTATACTGATGGGGGTCAGCACTGAGGGGGGGTGTATGTACTGATGGTGGGGTCTGCACTGAGGTGGGAGGTTGATACTGATGGAGGGGGGTCTGCAGACTCTGCACTGAGGGAGGGTGTCTGTACTGATGGGGGGGTCTGCAATAAGGGAGGGTAGTCTGTACTGAGGGAGGGGGTCAGTACTTAGTGGGGGTCTATACTGAGGAAAGGTGGTCTGCACTGAGCAGGGGGCTATATTGATGGAAGGGGGTCTGTACTGAGGGAGGGGGGCTATATTGATGGAGTGGGGTCTGTAGTTAGTGGGAGGGGGGTCTGTACTGAGGTAGTTGGTGGAGGAGGGGGTGACACCAATTTTTTCGGCACCGGGTGATACCAACCCTAGTGACGCCACTGAATCTTCCCCTGTGTGTCGTTTCTGTCTGCTTTCTCGTTCCTCTGCTATTTTCATGAGTTACTTCTGAAGAGTTTTCCTGACACCAAGAGAAAAAAGGTGACAGGGGAGGGAGCTCCAGCACACATCCTGTGACTGGTGATTGACAACCTCATCTCTGTTTGTGTGTGCTGTATGAAGGAGGGTGTATCCCTTTCCTCCAATCAGCTTTCACCGAGCTCTGCAGAGTGTAACTTTAAATCTCTGCCCCTGCTTTCTGAAAGTTCAGACAAGCTTTAAAAATTCTGAACTTTGAATGGCTGTAGAGAAGAGATGGCTGCAGATAAACAGGTATAACTTATGCAGGAGGATTTGTGTTTCCTCTGGGGCTAATGATTTCACTCGGAGTATGTAAAGGTTTACAGTCACTTTAATTAAAGTGGTTGTAAAGTCTCATTCTATGCATTAAGGTGAAAACCCTTCTGTGCTGCAGCTTCCCCCCCCCCCTTTTTCTTACCTGAGCCTGAGTCTAATCCAGAGATCTGCTTGAGCACAGCAGCTCCAGCCACTGTCTCTCTCCTCATTGGACAGAATGAAGGCAGCAGGAGCCATTGGCTTTCAATTAAAAAGCTGTGACATGGTGATGGGGCCAAGTCCCACTGCCTGGGTCAATGGACGCAGTGTCTCGACTCAGGAGCGTGCCCGCACGGGTGCCACAATGGTAAGCGGCTTTCGGTGGGGGCACCCAATGTAGAGGAGGAGCCTGGAGCGCCGGTGGAGGAACCCAGAAGAGGATCGGGGCTACTCTGTGCAAAACCATTGCACAGAGCAGGTAAGTATAATATGTTTGTTATTTTTATAAAAAAAAAAAATAAAAAAATCGAAGCTTTACAACCACTTTAGATAAATGACAGCGGTATTTTCCACCAATAGCTTTTGTATTTGTAAAATATTGAAAGCATGTGCCTTCTGCTGCTCCAATTTTTTTTTTATCCCCCTCCTACAGCACCCATACTTTGATACAGTCAATCTTGTCTGTTAACTGTCACTGAGGGGGCAAAAAAACTGACAGTTACTGAAGTGCCACACGATGAGGATAAATATCAGATATGAACATTTCTAGCGGGGCAATGCTGTGACCTTTTGCACGCTATATGAGAAAAGGCATGCTTATCTTTACAAATGACAGGATCTTACAAAATAAGTGTCCAGGGGAGTAAATTGTCAAAGGCGTTATTTGTTTGCAATGCTGGGGAACATTATAGTTTGCTTTTATCTCTTTATTCCCAATGTTGTATATTTTATACACCTCTTTTCTTTCTTTAACCTCTTCTAGACCACCCCACGCATATACACTGTGGCAGGGCGGACCTCCTGTGTGAAATCATATACCTGTATGTGATTTCTAGTTCCGGGTCTGGGGTGCGCAGGCATACTGCCGGTGACCTGCTCCCACTGTGATTGGACACAGTTGGAGCCAATCAGCAGGTCCGGCAGGAACTCAGTGCTCGCCGGCACCCCTCAATCATTCCCGAGAGAGGGAGAACAGCGGTCTGCCTATGTAAACAAGGCAGATCACCGTTCTGTCAGTGAGGAAGAAGAGGAAGAGCTCTTGTATTTCTTCTAAGCAGGAACACAGATCTCTGTCTTTCCCCAGTCAAAGCACCTCCCACACAGTTAAAAATCACTCCCAGGGAACACAGTTAACCTTTTAAACGCCCCTGATGTTAACCCCTTCCCCGCCAGTGTCATTAGTATAGTGCATTTTTTTAGCACTGATCACTGTATTAGTGTCACTGGTCTCCAAAAAGTGTCACTTATTTCTCCGCCGCAATGTCGCAGTCCCACTAAAAAATGCTGATCGCCGCCATTACTAGTAAAAAACATTCCATAAATCTATCCAATAGTTTGTAGACGCTATAACTTTTGCGCAAACCAATCAATATATAGGAATAGTAAATCAAAAGAAAACTGCTGCGCCAACTTAATTATATCAAGCTGCCAACACTACCAATTGGACTAATTGTGTATAAAAGTAAGAAAATCAAAAAGTGTAGCGCTATGTTATAAGATTGGCAGTATTGACTGCAAGTCCATACATGGGTGAATTACACTAAATGTTTACACTTATAACATAGTGCTACACTTTTTGATTTTCTTCCTAATATACAGGAATACCCTGCTTTAAGTACACTCACTTTACAGACACTCGCGATTACGTAAAGTACCGCGCAAGGATAGACATCCCGCGCCATGCAGCCTCAGTATGGCCTGGAAGAGGCGGAGCTGCTACCCAGAGTTGTCGCCAGTGAAGAGGCCTCAAGTGAAGAGGCAAAGTTCCCACCAGCCAGTCCAGAGATCCCCGCCATCCAGCCAGAGTTGCCCACCAGCCATGCCCTCCAGCCAGTCCAGAGTTGCCCCCCAACCATGCCTGCCAGCCAGCCCAAATTTGCTGCCTCAACGTAAGTGGATTACTGTACAGTACTATAAAATTAATTCCCTGACCCCCCTCTACAGCCCCTGACATCCCCACTACAGCCCTGACCCCCCAGAAGTGAAAAATGTATTGCTTCACTTTAAGTACATTTTAGTTTTACATACATGCTTTGGTCCTACTGTGTACTTAAAAGTGGGGTATGATCAAATACCACCAAAAGAAAGCTCTATTTCTGGGGGAAAAAAAGGACATCAACTTTATTTAGGTACAGCGTCGCACGACCGCGCAATTGTTAGTTAAAGCGGAGTTCCATCCAAAAATGTAACTTCTGCTTTTCGGAATCCTCCCCCCTCCGGTGTCACATTTGGCACCTTTCGGGGGGGGGGGGGGGGCAGATACCTGTATAATCCAGGTATTTGCTCTCACTTCTGGGCATAGATAGCCGCAGTATCCGTGGCTATATATGCCGTATCCGGAACCTCCTCCTCCCCCCCCGCTGTCTTCTGGGAGACACACAAGACCCAGAAGACAGCAGGGACCAGTGGAATTTTGCAGTGTGACTCGTGCATGCTCAGTAGGGAACCAGGCTGTGAAGCCGCAAGGCTTCACTTCCTGATTCCCTTACCGAAGGTGGCGGTGCCTCCACCCGAGAGCCGGGGGACAGATTGGCTTCGGGTGCCGACATTGCAGGCGCCCTTGACAGGTAAGTGTCCATATTTTAAAAGTCAGCAGTTGCAGTATTTGTAGCTGCTGACTTTAAAAAAAAAAATAAAAAATTGGCGGAACTCCGCTTTAAAGTAACGCTGTGCCGTAATGTAAAAAAATGACCTGGTCATAAAGGGGGGGTACACCTTCTGGGGCTGAAGTAGTTAAAGCACACAAAGCTTTCTTCTTAGTATTTGGCAAGATTACCTAATGAAATCTTTAACTACATATAAAATACACATGAATAAAAGAAGAAAGTGGCATAAAAATACCATCTGGAAACACTAATATTATAAAGAGCCACAAAAACCAGCAAGATCGCTATCTGCCCTACTTTCTCTATTACCGGCCATGGAGGGGAAACAGAAGAGGGCTGCTCTCTGGGACAGGTCAATGTAATTGTCACCCGGTAGTCCGTCTGCACTGAGATCTCAAAAGGGAAAATCCGAAGCAGAGACTTCAGTGAAAGGATTTGTCCATTTGGTGGGTGGTCAGATCAGCCCAGCGTCCTCCACTTCAGCCCCACGCCAAGTGACTGCCTTTTCTATAGAGCGTCAAGCTATTGATGGCAAAGACCTTGAAAGACGCTTGGCGTATACACAGTGTATAATTGTTTTTATCGTTTCAGCCCCACTTAGTGTTTGTTACAATGGACACATTTTCTAAACTTTAGTATTTTTTTTCAAATACAAAGACCCGATAGGCAGCATTTCAGAAATGCAAAAGTTGAATTGTACATTACAATGGCTCACCCGCTGTTTGCCGGCGTCCTGCTGCAGGATCTTTTGTTACATCTACTTATTCTAAGTTTCCTGCTTTTTTTTTTTTTGCTCCATTTGCAAAGCTGACATTCAGTGCTTTCTCTGTTCAACCTTTCATGTGTTTCTCATTTATGTTATCATTTTAGATTATCGAATAAAAAAAAAGACACGTGCAATAGGATTTATTACAAAATGTATATATATCAGCTTTATATAACAAGCACAATAGGTTTGAATAGTGGTTTTAAAGCCTAAAGCTTTTTTACCTTAACCACTTCAATACCGGGCACTTAGACACCCTCCTGCCCAGACCAATTTTCAGCGCTGTCGCAGTTTGAATGACAATTGCACGGTCATGCTGCACTGTACCCAAACTACATTTTTATCTTTTGTTCCCACAAATAGAGCTTTCTTTTGGTGGTATTTGATCACCTCTGCGGTTTTTATTTTTTGCTAAACAAATAAAAAAAGACCAAAAATTTTGAAAAAAATAAAAGTTTTGCTTTTGTTTCTGTTAAAAAAATTTGTAAATAAGTACGTTTTCTCTTTCACTGATGGGCACTGATAAGGCGGCACTGACAGGCACTGATACGGGGGCACTGATGAGGTGGCACCAATGAGCGGGCACTGACGGGCACTGACGATGGGCACTGATATGCGGCACTGATGGGCACTGGTAGGCAGCACTGATGGGTGGCACTGATATGCAGCACTGATGGGCATTGATAGGTGGCACTGATGGGTGGCACTGATATGCAGCACTGATGGGCATTGATAGGCGGCACTGATGGGCACTCATGGGTGGCACTGGTTGGCACTGATGGGCACTGAAAGGTGGCACTGCTGGGCACTGATAGGGTGGCACTGATAGGTGGCACTGCTGGGCACTGATGGGCACTGATAGGCGGCACTGCTGGGCACTGATATGTGGCACTGCTGGGCACTGACACGTGGCACTGATGGGCACTGATACGCAGCACTGATATGCGGCACTGATAGGTATCCCTGGTGGCACTGGCAGTGGTAGGCATTGTGAGTGGGCACTGATTGGCAGCTGCCTGGGCACAGATTGGCAGCTGCCTGGGCACAGATTGGTTTTTCCCTGGTGGTCTAGGGGGCATACCTGGTGGTCCATGTGGTGGCCATCCTGGTGGTCCTGGGCGGCTTCCCTGGTGGTCCTGGGTAGGATCCGAGGGGGGCTGTGCTGATAAACAATCAGCACAGACCCCCCCTGTCAGGAGAGCAGCCGATCGGCTCTCCTCTACTCGCGTCTGTCAGATGCGAGCGAGGAAAAGCCGATCACCGGCTCTTCCTATTTACATCGTGATCAGCCGTGATTGGACACAGCTGATCATGTGGTAAAGAGTTTCCGTCAGAGACTCTACCTAGATCGGTGTTGCAGGGTGTCAGACTGACACCCCGCAACAACGATCGCCGCGATGCGTGCCCCCGGGGGCGCGCAGCGGCTCGATATCCTGATCACGTCATATGACGTCCGGACAGGAATATCAAACCACTTTGCATGTTATAATTACCTCCTCTGTTGCAGTGGTTTTGGACAGAACAGCCCTGATCCTCCTCTTCTCAGGTCCCTATTTGCTGCTCCTGGCCCCTCCCTCCTGTCGAGTGCCCCCACAGCAAGCAGCTTGCTATGAGGGCACCTGAGCCAAGTCACAGCTCCCTGTGTCCATTCAGACATGGAGGCGTGCCCCCCCATCTCTCTCCTGATTGGCTAGCTGATTTTGATTGACAGCAGTGGGAGCCAATGGCTCCGCAGCTGTGTCTGATCCAATCAGGAGGGAGAATCTCGGACAGCCAAGACACTCATGGACATCATTGGACAGAGATGGGGCTCAGGTAAGTATTAGGGGGGCCGAGGGGAGCTGCTGCACACAGAAGGCTTTTAATCTTAATGCATAGAATGCATTAACCGCTTGCCGACCAGCTGCCGCCATTATATGGCGGTAGGTTGGCACGATCCCGCGAACCGTCGTAGCTATAATTCGACTCGCGGGGTCGGGATAGCAGGCGCACGCGAGCCCGCTGCTCAGCGGGGGTGCTAATGCTCGTGGCCGACAGTTGCGATGACTGCCGGCCACGAGCGATTGCGAGTACGGGAGACAGAACAGGAACGAGTGTGTGTAAACACATACTTCCCTGTTCTGTTCTGAGAGAAGTGACAGATCGTGTGTTCCTATTAGCTAGGAACCCCGATCCATCACTTCCTCTGATCAGTCCCCTCCCCCTTCAGTTAGAATCACCTCCCAGGGAACACAGTTAATCTCTTAATCACCCCCCTAGTGTTAACCCCTTCCCTGCCAGTGACATTTTTACAGTAATCAGTGCATTTCTATAGCACTGATTGCTGTACAAATGCCAATGGTCCCAAAAATGTGTCAAAATTGTCCAATGTGTCCACCACAATGTCGCAGTCTCGATAAAAATCACAGATCGTCGCCATTACTAGTAAAAAAAATAAAATAATAAAAATGCTATAAATATATCCCCTATTTTGTAGACGCTATAAATTTTGCGCAAACCAATCAATATACGCTTATTGCGATTTTTTTTTTTACCAAAAATATGTAGAAAAATACATATCGGCCTAAACTGAGAAAAACTTGCTTTTTTAAAAAAAAAAAAAAATGGGGATATTTATTATAGCAAAAAAGTACAAAATATTGTGTTTTTTTTTCAAAATTGTTGCTCTCTTTTTGTTTATAGTGCAAAAAATAAAAGCTGCAGAGGCTGTGGGAAAAAAAGGAAATCAATTTTGTTTGGCTGCAACGTTGCACGACTGTGCAATTGTCAGTTAAAGTGACGCAGTGCCGAATCGCAAAAAAATGGCCTGGTCATTCAACAGCCAAATTTTCCGGAGCTGAAGTGGTTAAAGGGGTTGTAAAGGTTCGTGTTTTTTCACCTTAATGCATCCTATGCATTAAGGTAAAAAAAACACCTGGCAGTTACCGGCCCCCCCAGCCTCCCCCATTTTACTTACCTGTGCCCTGGAACTTGACCTGGCGGGGACGCCCTGTCCCTCTGCCCGGGGTTCCGGCTCTTGATTGGATAGATTGATAGCAGCACAGCCATTGGCTCTCGCTGCTGTCAATCAAATCCAATGACGCGGGCGCCGAGGGGCGGAGCCGAGTCATACATTCGGAGGCTATGGACGCTGAATGCTGAACTCAGGAGCACGCCCACAAGGTAACCCCCTCGGGAGAGCGCTTCTCCTAGGGGGTTATCTGATGTGGGGAGGAGTCGTGAGAGGTGGACCCCAGAAGAGCAAAACGAGCTCTTTAGGATAAAAAACCTTCTGACTTTACAACCACTTTAAAGTGTTATTAAATCAATAGAGAATTGGGGAAGGGGGAAGGATGGGACATTAAATGAGGCATACACATGGTAATATGTGTCTCCATCCCTAGATCAATAAATATGAAAAGGAAGTTGGGACTTTGTGTGAGACAAACAGCAATTGAACAGAGTAATGCATACATGGTGACTTAATGAGTTTTATTTAGCATAAAGACGGTATAAAATAGCACTCAATATGGAATACATTAAAAAGCCACTGCATATATGTACATGTAGGATAAATTACAGTTCATGAACATCTAGAATAAGAATACAGATACATAGTCCAAGTAGTTCTACTTGGATTATGTATCTGTATTCTTGTTTTCACTGTTTTCTTACATTTTTAAGTTGTTTCCTAGTTTCTGGCCTAGGCCAAAATGATGCCATAGTAGTCTTTGTGGGCATATTTTTTCTTTCATCTGATGGAGGGGTGGATGGGTTTTCTCACCTAAGCACACTCTGCTATCTGTATGGCTGAGCTAAGGGCAGATGGATTCCAGGAACTAAATTCTACATGAACCATCTGCCCTTACTCAAGATGGCTGTGGCTAGAAATGCTAGGGGGGTGTTTTTCAAAGTGATTTCTCAACAAAATAAAGCATAAAGACATGCATGAATGGGAGAGTTTGATTTTATTGTTCAAAATAAATTAAATAGTGCTTTCAGTTTGTGATGCTCAAATACAGTTAAAGTGTTACTGAACCCAGGACCCTGCATTCACTATATCTGGTCTCCCTCAGTACACAGAACATGGAAATGCAAACTTTTTAGCAAATATAAACTGCTAAATACCTTTTCTCATCAGCAGTCTGTAGTAGTCTTGTGACCTCTATCAGTGTCTGGTTAAAGCTTGTAGGAGGAGTTTTCATTCTACTCTGACTGTCCTATGAGGCTACAGAACCCCTGACCCTCTGTCTGGACAGTGCTGATTGGCCCTGTGCTGATCACATGTACCCTCCTAAAAAAAAAAAAAAAAAAAAAAAACTCCCTAGCTATACACACCAAACTGAGCATGTGCAGAGTGCCCCCAAGGCTCTGTACTGTCAGGAGATGGATTGGGGACAGTAAAAGAAGGGGAGAATCAGAGAAGGCAAGAGCAAACAGCTATTGTACACAGTTCAGAGAATTAACCTCTTATGCCCCGTACACATGATAGGATTTTCCGACAGAAAATGTTCGATGGGAGCTTTTTGTCGGAAATTCTGACCGTGTGTAGGCTCCATTGGACATTTTCCATCGGAATTTCCGTCACACTAAATTTGGGATCTGGATCTCAAATTTACCGACAACAAAATCCGTTGTCCTAAATTCCGAGTGTGTGTACACAATTCTGACGCACAAAGTTTCACGCATGCTCGGAATCAAGCAGAAGAGCCGCACTGGCTATTGAACTTCATTTTTCTCCGCTCGTCGTACGTGTTGTACGTCACCGCATTCTTGACGTTCTGAATTTCCAGATAAGATTTGTGTGACTGTGTGTATGCAAGACAAGTTTGAGCCAACATCCGTCGGAAAAAAATCCATGGTTTTGTTGTCAGAAAATCCTATCGAGTGTACGCGGCATTAGGTTCCAAAGTGAGTATAACAATCATGGTTTTACTGCATACATAGACTGATTTTACTGTTGTGAGTTTAGTAACACTTTAAGTTCCACTTTAAGGAGTCCGTAGTCCTATGTAAGCTTTGACTCCAGCTACTCACACATTTCTTTGCTCCCGACTGGTGACTGGAGCCGTAGACGAGTGAAGTTCTGGTGTGCTGGAGTCCAGAGAACATCACATTCCTCCCCGGGGGATCAGGAAGGAGATTTTTTCCTCTGCTGGAGCAAATTGAATCATGCTTTGCTGGGGTTTTTCACCTTCATTTGGATCAACTGTGGGTACAGGGATTGTGTATATGGGATTGTATGATTTTTTAAAATTTTTTTTTGGTTGAACTAGATGGTCTTTTGTCTTTTTTCAACCTGACTAACTATGTAACTATGAAAGAAAGGTAAGTATATCCTGATGGGGAGGACTAAGTTAAAATGAACCTCATAGGTGTGCATTAGGATGTGCAGTGCACCCCAAAGCTCAAACACATACTGTATGCGTGTGTCTGTATGCTGGTGGTGTCAGCACAGCAGAGGACGGTGTCAGTGGAGCAGTGGATGGTGTCATAAGGGCAGAGATCGGGTGACAGTAGGGTATTTTTTACAAATGATTTTTTTTTCAATTTTTATTTTTACAATTTTTTTAGCCGAAAAAAGAAAAAAGGAGACATTTTTCTTTATTTGGTGAGGCATCAGGGGTCTAAACAGGGGGAATACTCACCACACGGGGTGATTAGGATGTGCCCAGGCACACCTGGCACTGTATGCGTGTATGCATGTGTCTATATATTGATGGTCTCAGTAGAGAAGTGGATGGTGTCATAAGGGCAGAGATTAGTGTCAGTAGGATATTTTTTACGATTTTTTTTTTTTTTTTACAATGAAAAAAGGAGACATTTTTCTTTATTTGGTGAGACGTCAGGGGTCTAAATAGGGGGAATTTGCATCACATGCAGTGGCGGTGAGTCCATAAGGGCGCACGGGCGCCGCCCCCTCTCTCCTGTCACCCCCCTCCAGCACCAATAGATAGATTCATGCATTGCATAAATCTATCTATGGCTGCTGCTGCCACCCCCTATTCAGGTGCCCAGTCACTTTTCGGGCGCAGGGCGCCTGAATTACAGTGGCAGGGGGTGGTTTTGAAGCACCCGATTAGAGCCATAGGCTCCAATATGCGTCAAAAAAGGTGACTTGCGGACGCCATGCTGGGCGCTCGCAGGTCACTCAGCTGTGTTATAAAAGCGAATGAATATTCACTTTCCTAACACTAAACCACCTCTCTGCCAATCAGGTGCTCTGTTACTCGTCACCTGATTGGCTGAAACGACGGGCGCTGTGATTGGATGCCAGGTGTCCAATCATAGCAGAGGACATGAATTTAGGACAGGAGAAGACATCGAGGAGCTGTCTCACCAAGACAGTTAAGTGCATACGGCGGGGGGCACACTGGCAGTATTTGATATGGCACAGTGGCTGCATTTGAAGGGACACAGTGGGAGCAATTGATGGGCACAGTGGGAGCAATTGATGGGCACAGTGGTGGCAATAGATGGGCAGAGTGACTGCATTTTATGGGGCACAATGGCTGCATTTGATGGCACAGTGGCTGCGTTTGATGTCACAGTGGTGGCAATTTATGGGCACAGTGGCTGCATTTGATGGCACAGTGGTGGCAATTGATGGGCACAGTGGCTGCATTTGATGGCACAGTAGCGGCAATTGATGGGCACAGTGGCGGCAATTGAATGGCACAGTGGCTGTGTTTAATGGCACAGTGGCTACAATTGATAGGCACAGTGGCTGCATTTGATGGCACAGTGGCTGCGTTTGATGGGCACAGTGGCTGCATTTGATGGGCACAGTGGCTGCGTTTGATGGGCACAGTGGCTGTGTTTGTTGGCACAGTGGTGGCAATTGATGGGCACAGTGGCTACGTTTGATGAGCACAGTGGCTGCGTTTGATGGGCACAGTGGCTGCGTTTTATGGGCACAGTGGCTGCGTTTGATGGGCACAGTGGCTGTGTTTGATGGCACAGTGGTGGCAATTGATGGGCAAAGTGGCTGTGTTTGATGGGCACAGTGGCGGTGATTGATGGGCACAGTGGCTGCGATTGATGGTACAGTAAGGCTGCAAGTGATGGGGTTTTATTTCAGAATTTTTCAGTTTGTTTGCGCCCCCACAAATTTTGAGCACCAGCTGCCGCTGACCACATGGGGTGATTAGGATGTGCTCAGGCACACCTGGCACATCCTGTGCGCACGCCTATGTGTTTTGCCATGTCTGACTAAAGCACAGGTTCACTTTAAAGTGTCCTGATAATAAACATTCCTATTTGACGGTATAAATGACTCCTTATCGTGAAGAGACTAAAAGATTAAATACCATTTTTTTTGTTTTTTTTACAGTATATGTGGTAGTGGTACTACTACTACTAATAATAGTAATATATCACATGCCAAGATAATAGAGATCAGTAAATTCACATATCTCTGATGTAGTTGCGTGTGTCGCGGAGGGCTTACAATGACACCAGACACATGCAGAACTTATGTAATACAGTTTAGCAGCAAAGCTCACATGCCAGTTGTTCTGTTGGCGGCTCCCCAAGGTAAACGAGATGCAGAAGAGAAGGATTTCTCACGTCTCATAGCCTGACATTTTGTGCGTTCATTTACCTTCACATAGGAACAAAGCCAAGCTGGCAATAATGCGAGAGGGTCAGTCAATTGCACAGTGGGTGAATGTCAACTTTGAGCTCATTCATTTTTTTTTTCAGACGTGAGACTAATACCTAAACAGCTCTGTTGCTTCTGTGCTCCACGGTCAATAGAGGTGTTCTAGATTTTGAAGGTAATTGAAGGTAACAAAGGACACTTTGGCGTTGATGTCTGTACACTGAGAGCACATGTTGTATGCCTTATTCACTGCTACTGGAAACTGAACCGTTTTGTCATATTTCATGATATTGCTGCTTAGTCTGCTACATTTTACCATGCCGCTTTTATTATGTTCTCATAAATTACATAGGAAAGAATAATTTTTGGGCCCATTAAGACAGCCAGTGCAAACTAACAGACCTCCTGGAGCTGTAATCCTGTAAAGTACTCCTCCATGATATACTTACCTAAATGCTATGCCATGGGGGTTATTTACGAAAGGCAAATCCACTTTGCACTACAAGTGCAAACTACAAGTGCAAAGTGCACTTGAAATTGCACTGGAAGTGCACTTGGAAGTGCAGTCGTTTTAAATCTAAGGGGAAGCTATGAAATGAGGGGAAGCTCTGCTGATTTTATCATCCAATCATGTGCAAGCTAAAATGCTGTTTTTTATTTTCCTTGCATGTCCCCCTCAGATTTACAGCAACTGCACTTCCAAGTGTACTTTCAGTGCAATTTCAAGTGCACTTTGCACTTGTAGTTTTCACTTGTAGTGCAAAGTGGATTTGCTTTTAGTAAATAACCCCCCATATGTCATTTGAGAGGAGCAAAAGAACAACTTCACTAAGACCCCTTTCACACTGAGGCTGTTTTCAGATGTTTAATGCAAGAAATAGCGCCTGTAAAATGCCTGGAAACTGTCTCTCATTCTCTGCAATGGGTGCTTTCACACCCGGGTGGTGCGCTGGCGGGACGTTCAGAAAAGTCTTGCAAGCAACATCTTTGGGGCGGGTTGGGAAGCACTGCCCGTTGCAAAGAATTGGCAGTGCTTCCAAAGCACCGCAACACAGGAATTTTGAACCCCTTCTTTGGGGATAAAAGCGCCCCGCTAGAGACCGAAAAACGACGCAAAAGTGCAACTTAAACAGCAGTAAAGCTCAGCAAAACAGTGTGAAAGGGGTCTAAATGATGGAAGTACAAGCAAAGCAGGCCACGTCATTACAGCAATGAAACAGATATTGGGGGTTATTTATGAAAGGCAAATCCACTTTGCACTACAAGTGCAAACTACAAGTGCAAAGTGCATTTGAAATTGCACTGAAAGTGCACTTGGAGGTGCAGTCGCTGTAAATCTGAGGTTTAGATGTGAAATGAGGGGAAGCTCTGCTGATTTTATCATCCAATCGTGTGCAAGCTAAAATGCTGTTTTTTATTTTCCTTGCATGTCCCCCTCGGATCCACAATGACTGCACTTCCAAGTGCACTTGTAGTGCAAAATGGATTTGCCTTTTGTAAATAACCCCCATTGTTTCAAGCTGAATTATAGGTATTCAGCTCCTTTGTAAAAAAGTTAGGGCACACCAGGGCTTTTTTTCCATGGTACCTCCAGCAATTAACCACTTCAGCTCCGGAAGGTTTTACCCCCTTTAACCACTTGCCGACCGCTGCAGGCCGGCGCACGTAGCTTGACGTCCCCTTTAATTGGCTGGGCTAGCGGGCGCTCGGTGCGTGCCCGTGGGATCAGCAGACTCAATGTCCGCCGGTTTCCCGGCGATCGTGTCACGGAGCCGCAGAATGGGGAAGTGTCTATGTAAACAAGGCATTTCCCCGTTCTGCCTTGTGACATGACAGGGATCACTGCTCCCTGTAATTGGGAGCAGTGATCGCTGTCACGTGAGTGGAAGCCCCTCCCCCCCTCAGTTAGAATCACTCCCTAGGACACACTTAACCCCTTGATTGCCCGCTAGTGTTTAACCCCTTCCCTGCCAGTGTCATTTACACAGTAATCAATGCATTTTTATAGCACTGATCGCTGTATAAATGACAATGGTCCCAAAATAGTTTTAAAAGTGTCTGATGTGTCCACCATAATGTCGCAGTCATGATAAAAATCGCAGATCGCCAACATTACTAATAAAAAAAAAAAAATAATAATAAAAATGCCATACAACTATCCCCTATTTTATAGACGCTATAACTTTTGCGCAAACCAATCAATATACTGTGCGCATATTGCGATTTTTTTACCAATAATATGTAGAAGAATACATATCGGCCTAAACTGAGAAAAAATTATCTTTTTTTTTTAAAAAAGGGGGATATTTATTATAGCAAAAAGTACAAAATTTTGTGTTTTTTCAAAATTGTTGCTCTTTTTTTGTTTATAGCGCAAAAAATAAAAACCGCAGAGATGATCAAATACCGCCAAAAGAAAGCTTTATTTGTGGGAAAAAAAGAAGGTCAATTTTGTTTGGGTGCAGCGCCGCACGACCGCGCAATTAAAATGACGCAGTGCTGAATTACAAAAAATGGCCTGGTCATTCAGCAGCCAAATCTTCCGAGGGCTAAAGCGGTTAAACAGCAGTAAAGCACCGCAAAAAGCGGCCGCGGCTCCAGTGTGAAAGGGCTCTAAATTATGGAAGTACAAGCAAAGCAGGCCACGTCATTACAGCAATGAAACAGATATTGTTCCAAGCTGAATTCCAGGTATTCAGCTCCTTTGTAATAAATTAGGACACACCAGGGGGAGTGCAGGGAAATGCAGTTCTGGCACCTCCAGCAATTATAGTGGTTGTAAACCCTAGAAAAAATAAACCTGCAAGACAAAGGCATAATGAGCCAGTATGCATAGCATACTGGCTCATTATGAATTACTTACCTGAGATGGAAGTCCCTGCAGCCATCCTCGTACCCCACTCCGGCGGCAGACATCGCTCCCGCAGTTACTTCCGGATATTGCGAGCTCCAGGCTGTGATTGGCCGGAGCCGCGATGACGTCACTCCCGTGAGGATGCCGGTAACGGCACAGTCTAACTGAAGCAACGGCATGTACTGCCATTGCTTCAGTGTGCATGTGCTGATGACGTTGGCACATGCAAATACAGGGGATATCTCCTAAACCGGGTTTAGGAGATATCCAGTGTAGCTACAGGTAAGCCTAATTATAGGCATACCTGTAGCAAAAAGTGGTTGTAAAGGGTTTACAACCACTTTAACCACTTCAGCTCTGGAAGGTTTTACCCCCTTTAATGACCATGCCATTTTTCTGCTATACGGCACTGCGTTACTGTAACTGACAATTGCGCGGTACCCAAATAAAATTGATGTTCTTTTTTTCCCACAAATTAAGCTTTCTTTTGGTGGTATTTGATCACCTCTGCGGTTTTTATTTTTTGCGCTATAAACAAAAAAAAGAATTACTTTCTTTTTACTTTCTACTATAATACATATCCAATAAAAAAAATGTAAAATCAAATTTCTTCATCAATTTAGCCCAATAGATATTCTGCTACATATTTTGGGTAAAAAAAAATCCCAATAAGTGTATGTTGATTGGTTTGCGAAAAAAGTTAAAGCGTCTACAAAATAGAGGATATATTTATGGCATTTAAATTTTTTCTTATTTTTTTTTACTTGTAATGGAGGCAATCTCTAATTTTTAGCAACTGCAACATTGTGGCGGACAGATCGGACACCTAATTGACACTTTTGATGCTTTTTTAGGAATCAGTGACATTATTACAGTGATCAGAGCTAAAAATATGCACTGATACTGTATAAATGACACTGGCAGGGAAGGGGTTAACATCAGGGGCAATCAAAGGGTTAAGTGTGTTCCCTAATTGTGCTTTCTTACTGTGGGGGGATGGGCTCACTTGGACATGGACACTGTGATCCGTGTTTCTGATTAGTAGAAACACAAGATCACAGTGTCTATACCTGACAGCATGGTGGCCTGCTTGTTTACATCGGAAGACGGCCGTTCTGTCTCTGTGAGGAGCGATCGCAGGTGGCCGGCAGACACCGGGTCCGCCAGGCCCACTGATTGGCTCCCCCTGTGGCCAATCAGCGTGCGATTGTGACTCCGGTGGCGCGCAGGCGCCCCCCCAGTGGCTATTGACAAAGTCACGTACAGATACATGATTTTGTGCAATAGAGCCACCTTGCTGTAGTATATGTATGGCATGTGGTCAGGAACAGGTTAATGTATGTAATGGCAAGGAGTGCAGGGCTTGCTGGAGGGTCTATCCATGCTAGCTGCTTGGGGATCTATTGTCGCTTATGGGGATCGATTTTTGTGGGGGGGGTTTATTGTTGTTGGTGGGGGGTCAGTTGTTGCTGGGAAGCATCTATTGTTGAGGGAAAGGTCTATTGTTGCTGGCTGCTGGAAGGTCTATTGACGCTAGCAGCTGGGAGATCTGTTGTTGCCGATGGGTGGTATTTTGTTGTGGGGAGTCCTTTGTTGCTGGGAGGGGGAGTCTATTATTGTGTGGGGATCTATCAATTGTTGTGGGGGGTGTCTATTGTTGCTGAAGTGGGTTCTATTGTTGCTGGGGGGATCTATTGTTGCTGGGAGAATCTATTGTTGCTGGGTTGGGATTTATTGTTGCTCACTGCAGGGGATAGATTTTTACTGTGTTTCTTTTTATCATTAACAAATCCCATACAAATTACTAAGTAGCACAAAATTATACTTGGTTCTGTATTCTCTAAAGAGGGCGGTGCTGGGAGTTGGGTAGGGGGTGGAACCAAGGGAAGATGCTCAGAGGTGGGTAGAGGTCAGAGACGAAGGGTGACTCAGAAGGAGGGAGTTCCTGCACCTATTCTCTGAGAATAAAAGCCTTGAGGAACACTATGAGTTAAGTCCAGAGAGGTGCATGACATCTCCTAGGATTGGCTCTATTATTTATATCTGACAGGTTATCACTGTAGTCTGGGGAGAGTGACGCTGATCCTTCTGAGCTCTCCATCTTTTACAGGAGAGTTGCTGCAACTTTCTATGCCTGCCCCTCCCCTCCTCCTGCCTAATCACAGAAGCCTTTGTATTAGGTGAACACATTCACAAAATACAAAGGCTTCTCTGAATGGGTAACAGACGGGAGGGGCAGGCATAGCTGCTCTGTGTGCCTTTCTGTTCTCTCACAGCCTCAAGTGTAGTTTTCGGTAGAGCGATAATCCTGTTGAGTATAAATAACAGAGATAAGCCCAGGAGGTGTTATGCAGCTCAAAGTGTTACAAAGTGGCTGAAATCCTGGAATTCAGCTTTAAAACATTTTGGGGCTATTCAATAAAGCGTTTGCTTCAAGTACCTTCTTTTAAGCAGTATTAAATGCAAAAATAAAATTGTAATATATTGCAGTTTACAAATCTTAAACTGGGGTTGCCAAATTAGTTTTCTTAAGATTTTTTTTTCACCTGATCATCTGGTCAGTATTGCACTTCCCGTCTTAGGGTGTCTCTACTCCACTGATCAAAAAATCAAAAACATTTTTTTTAAAGGGACAGTGTAAAAAAAAAAATAAAAAAAATAAATGAAAAATAAAAATAAAGCGTCCCTGCCCCCACGTGCTCGCGCGCAGTAATTAAAGCATACCTAGATTACACACACATATGTAGACGGTGTTCACCCCGCACATGTGAGGTATCGCTAATGTCTGAGTGAGAGCTGTATATTTTAGCTTTAACTTTAAACTTTAACCTGTAGAAAATTTTAAAGCATCACCTATGGAGATTTTTAAGTACCGTAGTTTGGCGCCATTCCACGAGCATGCAATTTTAAAGCATAACATGTTAGGTATCTACTTACTCGGCGTAACAACATCTTTCATATCTTACAAAAAATGGGGGGATATATTGGGTTTTCTTTTTTTTTTTATTCATTAAAGTGTATTTTTTCCAAAAGAATTGTGTTTGAAAAATCGCTGCACAAAAACTGCGTGACATAAAAAATGTAAACGACAGTCATCTTATTCTCTAGGGCCTCTCCTAAAAATATATATGTATATAATAATTGGGGGTTCTCCCAGTAGAACCACCTAGCTTTGGTGACCAACTCTTTTTTATTTAAATTTAAAAAAAAACCCACAACATTCAAAAGGACTCAACATATAAAAAATACATCCATAAACATTACATGTTTACATAACACATTACATTTAACATTTAACATTCCTGAAGTATAAAAAATTCATACCTTATTAGGTCTAAACTTCTTACTCTGAAATTCCCCACTCCTGACATCCAACTTTTACAATTTATACAATTTCTACTATTTCTATTTCTATTCTAATTTCTACAGAGGGGGGCACAGAGAGAGGGCAAGGCATCGGGCGGCACAGTGGTGTAGTGGATAGCACTTTCGCCTAGCAGTAAAAAAAGAGTTGCTGGTTTGAATTTCAACCACGACACTACCTGCCTGGAGTTTGCATGTTCTCCCTGTGCCTGCGTGGGTTTCCTCCGGGTACTCCGGTTTCCTCCCACACTCCAAAGACATGCTGGTAGGTTAATTGGATCCTGTCTAAATTGTCCCTAGTATGTATGAATGTGAGTTAGGGACCTTAGATTGTAAGCTCCTTGAGGGTAGGGACTGATGTGAATGTACAATGTATATGTAAAGTGCTGCGTAAAATTGACAGCACTATATAATTATTTTTATCTGAATTAAATAAATGGGGGGGGGGGTTTAAGTTTTTTTTTTTTTTTTTTTTTTAGCAAAAAATACAGATTTTTACTTGTAAGCAAAGAATGTCAGAAAAAGTCCTGGTCAGCAAGTGGATAGTACATACCAGCACTCCTTCTTTTTGAAATACTGCACCTCCTCCCACTGTACATACAGCTGTGACAGGGCCTTCTCCGCAAACACTGCTGCCCCTCCATCCTCTTCCATTCTGTCATTTTCAATACAGGCCGGACGCTACAATTGTGTGCACCCTAGACGCCATTCCGGGATGCTTCTCTAGCTTTAGTGACTGAGCTCAGATAGAGAGGGGAAGACCACGCTGCACATGTGTGAAATTTGAATGGTCTGAAGGTGCCTCTAGGGGGCGCATGGTTGTATTGTCCAGCTAGTTGTACAAGGCAAAAAATGGGAGGGGATCGAGGGGCCAGCAGTTTTTGCTGAGAGCCCTCCATAACATTGATAAATGAGGAGCACTGGTATGTACTATTCGGACAATATGGAATTGCTGCTAACAAAGCAAACAGAATATTGGCATGCATTAAAAAGGTGATTAATTCCAGAGATAAAACGATAATTCTCCCACTCTACAGGACTCTGGTCCAGCCGCACCTGGAGTATGCTGTCCAGTTCTGGGCACCAGTCCTCAGGAAGGATGTACTGGAAATGGAGCGAGTACAAAGAAGGGCAACAAAGCTAATAAAGGGTCTGGAGGATCTTAGTTATGAGGAAAGGTTGGCGAGCACTGAACTTATTCTCTCTGGAGAAGAGACGCTTGAGAGGGGATATGATTTCAATTTACAAATACCGTACTGGTGACCCCACAATAGGGATAAAACTTTTTCGCAGAAGGGAGTTTAACAAGACTTGTGGCCACTCATTAAAATTAGAAGAAAAGAAGTTTACCTTAAACTACGTGGAAGGTTCTTTACTATAAGAGCGGCCAGGATGTGGAATTCCCTTCCACAGGCGGTGGTCTCAGCGGGGGCATCGATAGTTTCAAGAAACTATTAGATAAGCATCTGAAAGACCTCAACATACAGGGATATACATGTTGGACTTGATGGACTTGTGCCTTTTTTCGACCTCACCTATTATGTTACTATGTAACTATGTATTGGGGAATTTTTGGAAAACATTTCTGAAGGTGAGCTTACACTGTTTCACGATGGCTGATGTTTTGGAATCACATTTTGCCATTGGTACAGTAAGTTTCACCCAGAAAATGTCTAACTTCATCCATTCTGGGGTAATGTCACATCCTCTCTGCCACCAGAATTCCCAACAGTTCTCATTAATCTGAAACTTGCCGCTAATATGAATATTTTACTCCATTTCCAAACGTGCTCAATGCTCATACATGCTCATACATAGACATAAAAGGGATGATTTAGCTATAACACTTTATTATTATTATTACTGTAGTGCTCAGATCTGTTACTGGTTGTTGTAAAAAACACTCTCTTCAATTCCGGCAATGCTATGTATAAGTGCAACTACATTGCTTGACTTTACAGAACATTCAGTAAAGAAAATTCCTTGGCAAAATGATTATAATAGAATAAGTAGTAAATTCTATTAAGTAGTATTTTGTGATGTGATTGGACTGCATAGATTTGAACTGAACAATCTTTTACTGCAAATGTGATATATACAGTGACACGTGAGTGTGTATGTGTTATTTTCATTATGCTGAATATATATTTTTCCTAGAAAATTTCCCTCAGGCTCTTTTCATTGATGGTAATACAAGCCAGTAAGTCACTTGAACAATATTTTGAATATAGGTTATCATTCTGACAGCTTTATGTGACTTGAAATGTCCTCTTCATCGGGGTTCAGATTTGACAAATCACTGGGTTAAATCAATAGAAAATGCAGTTAAGTAAGCATTCCAGCTATAGCGTAGACCATCAAAATAACACATAAAACAAACACATTTTCACTAACTGCCACACTTTCACATACAAACGAGCTCATTAAATCTGAAGAATGCCAAAGACATTTGAAGAGATGTCCACCTAATTCTATTTTTTTTTCTCCCCTTGAGAAGCAAAATAAAGTGAACTAAATTACCAAAAGTTTTGGGACGCCTTTACACGCACATGAATTTTAATGGCATCTCAGTCTTAGTCTGTAGAGTTCAATGTTGAGTTGGCCCGCCCTTTGCAGCTATAACAGCTTCAACTCTTCTGGGAAGGCTGTCCACAAGGGTTAGGAGTGTGTCTATGGGAATGTTTGACCATTCTTCCAGAAGTGCATTTGTGAGGTCAGGCACTGACGTGGACGAAAAGGCTGGGCTTGCAGTCTCTGCTCTAATTCATCCCAAAGGTGTTCTATCGGGTTGAGGTCTGGACTCTGTGAAGGCCAGTCAAGTTCCTTCACTGCAAACTCGCTCATCCATGTCTTTATGGACCTTGCTTTGTGTACAGGTGCATGCAAGTCATGTTGGAACAGGAAGGGGCCATTCCCAAACTGTTCCCATGAAGTTGGAAGCATGAAATTGTCCAAAATGTCTTGGTATGCTGACGCCTTAAGAGCTCCCTTCACTGGAACTAAGGGGCCATGCCCACCCCCTGAAAAACAAACCCACACCATAATCCCCCTCCACCAAATGATTTGGAGCAGTGCACAAAGCAAGGTCCATAAAGACATGGATTTGTGAGTTTGGGGTGGAAGAAATTTACTGGCCTGCACAGTCCTGACCTCAACCCAATAGAACACTTTTGGGATGAATTAGAGCAGAGACTGCGAGCCAGGCCTTCTCGTCCGCATCAGTACCTGACCTCACAAATGCGCTTCTGGAAGAATGGTCAAACATTCTTATAGACACACTCCTAAACCTTGTGGACTGCCTTCCCAGAAGAGTTGAAGCTATTATAGCTGCAAAGGGTGGGCCAACTCAATATTGAACCCTACAGATTAAGACTGGGATGCCATTAAAGTTGATGTGCATGCAAAAGCAGGTGTTGCAATACTTTTGGTATTATAGTGTATCTAAGCTACAGCTAGACCTACAGATAGAATAACTTACCTCTATGTTATGGGGATAAGGAGGAGTGCTCTGTTGTCCAGCATCTTCTGATAAAGGGTCACAGTACTGCTTGGATTTTGAGTTTAGCCGAGGTATCGTGTTATCAGCTCTCTACTAGGAGTTACGGACGCTCACCTTCTGGTAGAACAGATTTTTTTTTTTTTTTTTGTACTTGTAATTTTGAAGAGACAAAACATGTTGAAATGTCCATGTATCAGAAAGACGCTCTACATCTCTTTTGTTATATGTTTAAGTACAGCAATTTTTACATTAGTCCACGTGCCATACCTATGGGATCCACATGGAAGCTGGAAACTGCTGTACTTGGCACCGCTACTAAATTTTTTTCCTATTAGCTTTCGGGTTCTGTGCCGAGCAGTTGCCCTATTGCATTGTGAACAGAGGAGGTTTCCCACTTAGCATGGGCACCATTCAGGCAATATTTTGCATTTTCCTCAATGAAGGCAGAGTATTCTCTGTTTGGACAAGATGAAGAGGTGGGGCAGTGATGTGACACAAACACTTTGCATTCATTGAGAAAATGGAAAGTGTCCTCTAAATGGCACATATGCTGAGCGGGTGATCTCTGGTGTTCAGTAAGTAGAAGTGTAGCCACTGGGCATGGGACCAGGAAAAAGTGGGGGGGGGGGGGTCTTATGAAGTTCAGCATAGGAGAACAGGGCAGGACTAACAACATTGCTCAGGGTTTCAGTGACACCATGCATTATTACTTGAATTCTCTTGTTTAAACAAAGGTCTAGCTCTCTATCCTTAAGACTTTGGGAGGAGGCAGAGGTGGTCATTAGGAGTAGATGCCACCCTGGCATTAGTGAGAATTTTCGATTCCCCAGGTTTAGTGGTCAGTAGGTTCAAAAAATATTGGTGGTCATTGTGAGTAAAAAATAAGCAATGCCTGTGGTCAGATGGGGGGAACAATAATGCCAGATTGTTGATGTTAGCAGAAGGAATAGTTACAGTACAGCATCATTGGTGTCAGTGGGAGGAATCGTGTCCCATTGTTAGTGTCAGCGAAGGATTAGTGCCCCATCATTGGTGTCCATTGGAGGAATAGTGCCCTATCATAACTATGCGTGGAAATAATACCGGTAGTGCCCCAGTGTTGGTGTTCGTGAGAGAAATACTGCCCCATAATTTGTTTGTGTCCTTGGAAGGAGTAGTGCCCCATTGTTGATGTTAATGGGAGGAATAGTGCCCCAAGAGCCAGTTAATGTAAAAGGCTACATCCAGCTTGTGGTCTAAACTTTGGGGACCACTGCCTTAATAACATAATGCAGTTGATTTACTAAACGGAAATAGGCTGTTTAGTTTACAAAGGAAGTTGCATTTTGTTAGGGAATTTGTCCCAAAGCTTAGTGAATATGGAGAGGGTCTGCTGACTTCTAGCATCCAATCATGCGCAGGCAAAATGCTGTTTTTATATTTTCCTTGCTTGTGATTGGATATTCTTTGAAAAATGTTTTATGTTCGCTAAGCTTTGGGGCAAATTCCTATGCAAAGTGCAACTTACCTTGCAAAGTGAACAACCTATTTGCCTTTAGTAAATTAACCCTAATGCCATTAACAACACTACCAAGCATGTCCCTGACCTACACCATAAGTAAGAAGCATTTAGCTAAACTTGATACTTTTCGCACTAGTACAAATTCAATTTAATCTTACTTGAGGAATGACCCCTAGAAAGGTAGCCAGATCATCATTATCACTAGAAAAAAGGGTTTACTCTATCTCATCTACCTGGGTATACTATGTGGATTTTCTACCATAGTCCTCCTCCATTGTCCCTTTGCGCCCCCTTACAGATTTACAGAAAGTATATTCACCCTAGCTTTTATGAATTCTCCATATACTGTACAGTTGTCACATACAGTCTGCTGATTCAGACAGCAACGACCAAGTGCGCAAAACTCCTATCACTTTTCCACTTGATCTGAAACTCTTTTTCACACAATGTAAGATTTATTCCTTATTTCATGAGCAAAAGTAAATGTTCTTTAAAAGCTGAACAGTATGTTACATGTTTGCAAGAGCTGCTGCAATCTTTGGTTGCTCTCACTCATTACTGTTTGTTTTCTAACGTCTGCATTAACCGATTGTCCCTAGTATGGCTTAAATCTGCTGCATTGCTATTAGCAGCAGGAAATATACTGACGATATATTAACAGATGTAGATTGCTTAAAGTTTATTTCATGATAAAACATATTTAGTACCTCTCTACAGTACATGCACATTTCCCGAGGCCAAGTTCACATATGTGCAAATTGGATGCGGGTTTCCCAGTGTGCCCAGCTCGCAATGGAGCCAGTTTACATAGGTCCAGGGTGGTCGTTGTCCGCATTCCAAAAGAGCCCTGTGCATCTTTGAGTTCGGTTTAGGTGCGAATTCAGGCAAAAATACGGACCTGATTCGCACATAATCCAGTGAACAGGGACGCACCGAACCCCATGCTGGGGACCGTGTCTGCACATACAGTATGTGAACCCAGCCTAAGTGTTATCCCTTTAAAAAGTACAGAAAATGACCTGATAATCTGCCAGAAATACAGTATGTGCCTAACTTCCTGTTTGGGCTAATAACACATTGCCTTTATTGCTTTGAAACTCCACCCAGTGTTGTCAGTCCTGCCTGCTGGACTACAGAACTCTATTTTCCACCCCTCTCTGTTCCTCTTCACATTCATTTCTTTCTTGTTTGTGCTGTTGTACCAACGAGGCACCCCTAAGAGCTGTACTCGGTTGCAGTTCCACAATCAAAGACCTGGGCAGCCTCTCCCACTCTCTCAGACCTGGGCCCTCTCTCTGATGAACAATGTGCTAGAATCCTCAGTTTCACACAAAATGCCTCGATCAGTTACAAATACTAAGAAATATCTTACAAGATTGTCATTCACTGGTACAAAATGCCTTCAGTGGTAGCTTGGACATTTCCACAACAGAGTGACATTTACTGGTATTGTGGCGCTCACAGAGGAACTCTTCTGCATGTGTTCTGGGAGTGTCCAATCTTTTTGGCATTCAGTTTTGGAAGTGATCCACCAAGTCATGGGGTATGTCTTGGCTGAAACAATGGTTTGCCAGAGTGAACAATATTCAAGAGATGGCAGAACTTACAGCAGCAATTGAAGAAAAGATTTCTGATCAAACCAAAAAATAGTACTATTGGAACTATTTTAAATTCTTCCTTAGATACCAACAATTACTTGGCTAAGCCTGGTGGTAGACAGCAGTTTGCTAAGCTCATCCTTTGTCTAGTAATAAACCAGGATTGGGCTGCCTTGGTAACCTGGGGTTTGTTCCAGACACAGGGAATCTGTGGTTTAACCCTATTTCCCTCCCGCCTTTTTTTATCACCTCCTACAATCTCTGCCGATTTCCCTTGGGCGGAAAGCCGTGTTGCCATTTTTGTCCTGTGTTTCCTTTCTCCAAAGTAACCCTTTAGACACCCTATGGTCACCCCGCCCTTGTGATAAAAATGTGAAAAGCTGGTTTATATGATAATATTGCAGATTGTATATTATTATAATATTACATTTGGTTGGATAGCTTACTTATTCAGGCACTTTATATATGTATGCTGTTTGTCAACTTATGATTGTCTGGATGTTGGATGACACTGTTAATAATAACTATGGCTTCCTCATGACAGGGAACCTTCATATATGTACAGGGGGTCTTCTAGTTACAAACATCCGACTTACAAACGATTCCTACTTACAAACGGAAGGAGACAACAGGAAGTGAGAGGAAATCCACCCCTAGGAAGGGAAATTCACTCCTGTAAGAGTTATTATGGGGAAAAGGTACCTCCACTGATGCTTTATCACCAAGGCTTGTTTCCACAACAACAAAAATTTTCAAAATCCAATTGTCATTGGGACAGAAAGTGAGGTGAAATCTTCTGAACAGGGGCACACACACACAGCAAAACAAATGTTACAGGGGTGATAACCCTTCACTATGCTATCCAAAAAAGCTTAAAAATTGTTTTTTTGGCTGGAGCTACACTTAAAAAATTTACCTGTTCCGACTTACAAACAGATTCAACTTAAAAACAAACCTACAGTCCCTAACTTGTTTGTAACTTGGGGACCCCCTGTATCTGTTGTGATGCACACTCTTTAAAATAAAGAACTATACAAAGAAAAAAAGAGAGAGAAAGGTACAGCATATGATTAAAAAATAAAAATAAAAAAACGGAACAAAAAAAAAAAACAGAAAAAGAAAAACAAAAACATTGAAGCCATTTGATACTTATCCCACTAAAAAAAAAAAAAAAAAAAAAAAAAAGCTCTCAGTACTTATTTAAGGCAGAGTTAGCAAAAATCCCCATAAAAGTCACCAGATACTGGAACTTAAGTCCTCTAATATTATGCTAAGCTGCAAAGTCAAAGATTTATAAGAGAGATCTTCAAGTGTCTTTTTTAAGCTTAAATGAAGCTTTGAGTACTGATGCTAAACATACTGACAGTACATACGGAATGTTCTGTGTGAAGCCATAGAGGGTACAGTGATAGGTTTAAAATGTACTTAATTTAAAAACCAGGCTAGTGTATATCAATTTAATGATATTACATTCTCCTTGTGTATTGTCGAAAAGCTGGCAACATAACCTTTGCTGCATTAGCATGAACTATCTCAATTTGAAATTTTATTAGAAATGTTTTTACTCTCTCATTAAAAAGCTCCAGGCTGAATCATAATTCTTTATGTCTGGGGCTGATAGTACCATAGCTGAATGGCATTACTGAGGCTACAGCTGAGTGTCTTAAGAACATGTAAAAAAAAATGCATATTTTACCTGCTATTTAACAGTTTCAATATGCCTTTTGCTTATCTACCTTATGTGGGATAAAAACCATTATGTGAGTTGAAAAAGAATCTAAAGCTAACCTGGACTCAAAAGTTAATGAGAAACTTGAGAAATTATATTTGTTTTAAATTAAGTTATTATTATTATTATTAATATTATATTATTATTATACAGGATTTATATAGAGCCAACAGTTTGTGCAGCACTTTACAACGTGAGGGCAGACAGTACAGTTATAATACAATTCAATATAGAAGGAATCAGAGGGTCCTGCTTGTTAGAGCTTACAGAGGGTGTTACAAACCGTAGGCATCAAAAAGGTATCAAGTGATACAAAAGGTAATAGCTCTGGGGGATGATCTGATGGAGAAAATAAAAGTACAGTTGTTAGATAGAGGCAGAATAGGCTTCTCTGAAGAGATGGGATTTCAGGGATCATCTAAAAGCAAACAGAGTAGGAGATCAGACAGAGACTCAGGAAAAGTCCTGAAGGTGAGCATGGTAGGAGGTAACAAGGGAGCTAGAGAGCAGGAGGTCTTGAGAGGATTGAAGAGAACGAGTAGGTTGGTATTTAGACATGTAGCTGTGGGCAGAGTTGTGGATGGCTTTGTAAGTTGTTCTTAGTATTTTGAATTTTATTTGTTGGGTGAGTGGAAGCCAGTGGAGGGATTGACAGAGGGGAGTAGCAGACACTGATCGGTTGGTAAGGTGGATGAGCCTATGTAAAGGTAATCCTGTGAGGAGAGAGTTGCAGTAGTCAAGGCAGGAGATGACCAGTGAGGGAACTAGCAGCGTTGCAGTTTCAATGGTTGGGAAGGGGCGTATTCTGGAGATGTTGCAGAGGTTGAGGCAGCAAGATTTGGACACTGATTGGACATGGGGCCGAAAGGATAGTTCAGAGTCCAGGATTACACCTAGAACCTTGGCGTGTGGAGAGGGGCTGATAGTAGTGCTATCGATCATGACAGAGGGATCAGGGGAAGAGGCACGTGGGGGAGGAAAAATAATGAGCTAGGTTTTTAATAGATTTAGTTTGAGGAAGGGAAGTGGTGTCACATTCAGTCAGATATGTCTGTTAGTTTTTTGTTTTATTGATTTTGTTTGTAAGATGGAGGTGGAAGGGGAAGGAGGAGATGAAGATGAGTCTTTGCTGTGCTTCATTTCAATTTGAATTGTATACCAAGCCTAAACATTTTTGATACAGTGGGCAAGGATTAGAACATCTTTCAGTTTTATTTCCTGTGGGAGACTTTCTCTCACTTTCTATCCCACTGGCAATGGTTTTATCAAACAAGAATTGTGAGAAAGTCTCCAACTGGGATACAATTTGTATTACAAATTTAAAGCGGAGTTCCACTCAAAAATGGAACTTCCGCTTTAAGTGATGGTGACCCCCTGACATGCCACATTCAACATGTAATTTTTTTGGGGGGAGCGGATACCCAGTTTTTATGGGCCCCCAGCTCCCACTTCCTCCCCGGGCTCTACAGCCCCAGGAGGAAGAGCACCTCTTCCCACTCCCTCCCTGCAATCTTCTGGAACATGTCACGGGTCCCAGAAGATTGCCCGACCATTGACAGCACACAGCGCGGCTGGTGCATGAGCAGTGTGCGCCTGTCTGTGAAGTCACAGCCGGGCGCCCACAGTTAGAATGTTGGCGCCTCAGAGAGGAGGGGGAGAGGAGCGGGGCTTCGTGAGCCCGCATCGCTGGACTGTGGGACAGGTGAGTGTCTGATTATTAAAAGTCAGCAACTACACTTTTTGTAGCTGCTGACTTTTAAATGGGTGGAACTTCGCTTTAACAAGGTTTCTAGCCTTCCCTCTCTACTAAAACATGTTTTTATTTCTGTCCAAGTTGCTGCTGAAGAGTTTTAGGACAGAAAATGAGGAGAACACTCTAACAGAACATCGGATAACCATAAAACCTAATGAAGATAACCCTTTCTCACTCTATACAAAACTACTAAAAGAAAAAAAGTATACACTTTATTCTATTGAGCTCTGTAAGAAATTATTTTTTTCAACAAGTTGTCACCTCGGAGCCAGCACTGAATAATCTGCATAAATGAACCATTGATAGAGAATGGTTATGTTTCTGGTTATTGTCTCATGTGTTGCAGCCTCAGTTTCCTCTCTGTGTGGTCCAGTGCTTTGACATCATCCCCTGCCTCTTTTGACTGGGGAAAAGGTTGGGTTGTCCCTGCCATTGGTGGCCTGATGGTGGTGTGGGGTATCAATCATACCTGATATCTGCTTACTGTTGAAAGTTGTGACATTTTGCATTCGGTCCCCGAAGAAGCAGCAGTCCAAGCTGTGAAATTGTCAGACTTGGAACTTGAAGAATGCGCCAGAATTATTATATGGCCTATGTATAGGTCTTTTTAGCACTGAAGGAGGCACTATTTTTATGATAGTGGTGAAGATGTGTAAATATATCAATATAACTGGTTATGATTTTATTAATAGACTGTGATCAAAAAAAAGTTTATACTTTTATATTTTTTAATTGTGCAGTTTTTGCCGTTGGTACAGAGCCTTTAAAGTCCCTCATTGGTGGAACTGGTTAGTTTCAAAGTGTGTTTTGGATAGCTGTTTTTGGGATGTGAGACCACACCATAACCCCTGTAAAAGGTAGGACCACATCCTAAAAGGGGGAAGGGGGGCCTCACCAACCATAGGGGAAGGGACTTTGAATGTGCCAATATTTGGTGAGACAGATGACAGTGCTGGTGGATGCACTGAGAGCTGAGTATAAGGTGTGGAGTCCCCTCTTACCATGGAGACACTCATCTTTTATACCCCTCTGCATTTGACTTGAGGAATCCACCTTTCTACCTGTGTTTGTCACTTTGATTGTGGCTGATAAGATTTATATTTTTGTGATATTTATACTACCTTTATCTGATATTTTGGAAGCTCAAGTCTAACCTTTAGTACCACATATCACTTTATGGACAAAACAGGGTGGGTTCTTTGTTAGTACATGAATCTGTAACAGTCTAATCTATGTGGTGTCCATCACTAAGCGTGAATACTGAAGAAGCTATTATAGTGAACCGCGTTGATGCCACACGCTTATAACATTCAATATTGACTGTCTAACACCATATTGGTTTATATGATATAGTTTTATCTGGATTGCACTTCATATTTTAATGTGATATAATTAAAACAATGATTTTATATAAATTATGTTTTTTGTCTTTCTTCATTTGTTGGCACATTCAAAGTCCCTTCCCCTGTGGTTGGTGAGGCCCCCCTCTCCTCTTTAGGAGTGGTCCTCTCTCTTACAGGGGTTATGGTGTGGTCTGACATGTATTTGAATGGGATGGTGCCACTATGAGGATTAATTCTATATCTCTGTCTGGCTCTCATCCTCATTTGTACTGATTGGTCTTTGGGACGTGGTACTGTACAATTTTTTACCCAAGATATGGCTGGTTCAGTTTTTCAACAGTCTCTATGCATTGGGCTAGATAGGATAGAAACAGGGATGCCATGAGTTACTTTAAGGCTTGTCTATCCACAACAAAGCCGTTGATTTAGCATTATCAGATATGTACCATGTATAGGTCAACAGGCAAGAAAATGAGCACCGGACAGAACTTCTAAAAGAAAAAGTCAGCATGCTCCATTTTTCTCAATTTTGTGAAGACATCTGTTTCACCACAAATTCAAATACTGGCATAGTATTTGTATTATTGTAAATTATAGCATAATAGTAAGTTTCTGTTAGTTTTAAATGGTTGACAATTTGACCTGATCGGCTGCAGTTTTGTGTATAGCAAATGTATGTAATTTCCAGATCAGATCTCTTCTTTTCACAATAATGGTACTTGAGTTAATGTTCTACGTTGTATTTGCTTCATTTATCCACCCAAGGTTAAATCAATTATGCTATATTCATTGGTAGAAGAAAGAAGGTACTATAGGCTTTTCTCATATCTCCAAGTACATATAGAACTCTGTTTATTGAAGCACTCAACTTTTTCCTACAAAGCATGTGTATAGACCTACTTTTTGTTGATAAAAATGTACATGGCTGTATTTAATGATTGCATTATTGCTCTACTGTTTCAGATAATTCTCTCAGTATCTTGGCAAGACATAATGGATTTAACCGTTTGAAGCAGGAAGTGTACCTTCTACCAATCGTAATAAGTGACAGTGGTAATCCTCCGATGAGCAGTACCAGCACCCTGACAATACGGGTTTGTGGTTGCAGCAGCGATGGTGTGGTCCAGTCGTGCAATGCCGAAGCTTATGTTCTGCCAATTGGTCTCAGCATGGGGGCACTAATAGCAATCTTGGCATGTATTGTTCTGCTTTTAGGTAAGCAAAATCATTGAAGCATACTGAGGTGTTGATATACACAATATATTTCTTCTTGTATTGTTAGAGAAGAAAGAAAGAACCAATAATGAAAGCTGAGAAGAGATTTCGTTCAAAACAAACACGGCCTTGGGAAGAAAATAACAAGCAAATGTTGTTAACATCATGTTAATGTGGCATTTGAAAGCCATTATTCAAACGCCATCTGCATACTATGGAGTGTTTACTAAACTGTGAAAATTAATGTTTAATGGAAAGAATAGCTCTTGATTATCCCTAGGGGTGTAGCAACATGCTTCCATTAGGGATCTGTCCCAGTGGACCTAGGCTGGAATAACTGGGCCCTTTTACCTCCCAGTAGGGATGGTCCCAATGTTCGACTCGAACGTAAGTTTGAGTCGAACATTGGGTGTTCATTTGTTTGTAGAACAAAAGAACATATGAGGCGCTCGTGGGAAGTTCGCCCACTGTGGACCGCACCATAATGCACTGCAAGATCACAGTGCATTGATAGCTGCTGATTGGCCAAAGCATGCACCTGACCTGTATGCTTTGGCCAATCACAGCGCAAAGTGCTGAGAGAGCTATGATTGACCAAAGGCAGGGTGCCTTTGGCCAATCATGGCTCAGGGGCTAAGTCTACGCCCCACACTTTATAAGGCTGCTGCTAACACATTGGCATATAGTGAATGAATAGAGATTAGGCAGGGTAGTTAGTATAGTGTGCAGTCAGTCGGTGTAGTGTATATATATATATATATATATATATATATATATATATATATATATATATATATATATATTACAGTTCAGAGTATATAGTGCAGTTAGTGTAGTATATATAATACAGTTAAGTGTATATAGTGCAGCCCGTGTAGTATATATAATACAGTTCAGAGTATACAGTAAAACCTTAGTTTGGGAGTAACTTGGTTTGAGAGCATTTTACAAGACAAGCTAAATTTTTAAATACATTTTGACTTGATATACAAGTGACGTCTTGATAAACAAGTAGAGTCATATCACAACTGAGTATAAAAGAGAAGAGAGGTGCCTCTAAGTGTAGCAATATGGTTACATTTAATGAATGTACAACATTTAACAACTCACATGGTTGATGATTAAAAGAGGCACATCTAAGTATGCAGGCCTCCAGGGTAAAGCTGTCCACATAGACCATTCTCCTCACCGCCATCGAAGTCATCTCTTCCACGCTGCGCTCAACGAGCAGTTCAAGTCACGCTTTCAGGTCGCTCTACTGCAGGGTACGATTGCAGACTGACAGTAGTGAGAGCCGGTGGTATGGGTGCTACATTTTTACCTTTATTAAATGTAACCATTAGGGATGGGCTGAACAGACCCCTGTTTGGTTTGCACCAGAACTTTCGAACACTGTGAAAGTTCGGACCCGAAAAACGAACCCCATTAAAGTCAATGGTTTCCGAACGTCAAAAATCAAAAGTGCCCATTTTGAAGGCTTATATGCAAGTAATTGGGCATTCAATGGTTATAGGGGTCCGGGTCTTGCCCTGGGGGACATGGATCAATAAAAAAAAGTTTGTGAAAACATCATTTTTAAATGAGCAGTGATTTTTTTTTTTAAAGTGAACGTCTAAAAATGAAAAATTCCTTCCAATATAGTGCCTGGGGGGTCCTCTTGATCTAACTTTAAAGTGTAAGATCTGTACCATGTCTAGAATCTGCTGCAGCAATAATTGCATTTATAAAGCCAAAAAAAATAATAATTTTCCCTGCAAGCTGCCTTTTATTTTGCTCAGCAACAGCTGGGGAGCCAGTGTGTATTATGAGGCCACAATGTAGTGCTCTGGGAACAAGATTAGAGATATTTTGGATACATTCCGGTGTCACTTTCACTTTGGATAGAAGTAAGGTGTGTGTAAAAATTGGTCTTTGGGTGTCGGTGGCGCCTTCCCACCTTATTCTTGATGAAAGCAAAAATTAGCCTTGCTGTAAAAAATTGCAATGATATGCACCTGTCAAAGGTGCTGAAAAATTGGTCTTTGGGTGTTACTTGTGCCCATGAAACCTATACCAAAAACATTCTTCCAGATGAAATGATTGAACACCCTCAATGCTAGGCAGCCTCAAAGTCCTGCGGAGATTCCACATCCCAAAAAGACTTAATCAGTGACATTGGCATCAGGGGCTTCATAGCTGATAATCCATGACTGATTCATTTTTATAAAAGTCTAGCACAGTATAGCACACTAACTAATAGCACTGAACAGAGCCCTGTTCTATCTCTCTCCACACCGAAATCACACTGAAAATGGCTGCCATTGAAAGAATACTTTTATACTCTGGGACTTTATCCAATCATGAACCATGATTGGATAAAGTCATGATGATAGTGTCCAATCATGACTCTGACAGTGCTCTGTGTCCTGATTGGCCGAAGCTTTCACTGCTTCGGCCAATCAGGGCTTGCAATGCACTGTTCAGTGCCACAATGCATTGTGGTTGCTTCTAATCCCCTTGTGGATGAACATTTTTATGGTTACACAACCTATCACATTGCTATAATCCTTTTTATATGGACTATCAACTGAAGGATTTATGAATAAATGGTTGTGGAACAAATCATTTGAGCTTCTATTATTTCTTATGGGAAAATTTGCTTTGATATAAGAGTGCTTTGGATTACAAGCATGTTTCTGGAACAAATTATGCTCGCAATCCAAGGTTTTACTGTATAGTGCAGTCAGTGTAGTATATATAATATTACAAAAAATAAAATACTGCGCTATCTGTGAAACAAATAAGATTTAAACTCATAAGAGAATAAATCAGGAACTCCACTGCTACTTCATGTGAGACACACACAATACCATATAAACTTAAAATTCAAGTTGCGTTGATTAATAGTTGATAATCCAGAATGATACCTTAGATTTGTGACATATAAAAGTCCATGAGTGACATGTGAGAAAAAATATTTATAAATGCTCCTAGATGTTACAAAATGGTACAATTGGAGGAAGAGTCACTAATTAATCTTTGACAGATAATGAACCAAATAAAATAAAGCTTCCATGTTTTAAGAGTAGTACATCTATGTGTTTCTCCACGGTGGCACACGAAGAAAACAACACAGAAGAAGTGAAAAGATGAATAGGATAGTGCCTCCACCTTTGCACGCACTGCCACTTACCAGCTATAAGTGATCTCCTATTACAGGAGATCAGATGTGCTTGTGGCTAATTACCCCTCCTCGGGTCTCTGTGTTGTGCACCAATACTTCCAGCGTCTTCACCAATGGATAGCCTCATACACAAATGTATTCAATAGGTCCCCATGGAAAGATGTATACATGCTCAATGTTATCAGTTTAACACCAGCAGGATCAAGTCTTAGGTAAAAGGGGTCCTTTAAGCTCCTCTCAGCTTTGACATTTTTGAGTGGTATGGATTTTAAGGGTAACTTCACACCAAAATGAAAAAAATAAATTGGCGTGAGCCCACCAAAATCCATACCGGGCCCTTATCTGAGCATGCAGCCTGGAGGCCAGGATGAGGGGGGGGGGAACGAGCAATCTGAGCAAGTTTAAATGACATTTTTTCCTTTTGAAATGTCATGATTGCTGCTGCATGTTCTACACATCACACATATGTGCCACTTTACAGGCAGACTAAGGGGACCCCCCCCCCACAGGCACAATATTTAAAGTAATATTTCATTCTTATTGTTTCACTTTAAGCATCATTAAAATCACTACTCCTGAAAAAACAATTATTTTAAAAACGTTTATTTGCATTGATATATGTCCCCTAGGGCAGTACCCAGGTCCCCATACACTTTTTATGACATTGACTTGCATAAGAGCCTTTATAATGGGGACTTTGGATTTTTCATGTTTGTGTCCCATAGACTTTAATAGAGTTTGCATGTTCGGGGGGGGGGGGGAGTGTTGTGTTCGGCCCATCCCTACCTCCCAGTAGTAACAGTAGTAAAAGGGATCATGCTCTGAATAGAGGGGTACCCTATAACAAGATATTTCTCCACTGCGGAGCTGATATATTATCTGGCCTGGTTTGTTTGTGTTTATAATTAGGAATCATTATTGAAGGGAGGAATATAACAATGAGGACAGGCTCCAGCAAGGGTGGAGGGAAAATTTAAACTGGGGCATTTCCATTCAGAAATACATAATTTTTTATACAAACTATAGTGTGCTTCCTGTTAAGATATTGATTACAATGCAAAAAATTATAATAAATAAATGTAAAATGTGTTGCAAAATTTGAATCTATACAGTAATGTAAGTACTTACATCACTGTATAGATTTAAATTTTGTACACTTTTTACATTTATTTATTATTCATTTTTGCATTGTAATCAATATCTTAACAGGAAGTGCACTATAGTTTGTATTTATGTTCTAAAACCATTCAGGGTATTCAGTTGGTATATGGGAGTATATCACACTTTAGCGCAAAATATTTTAGGTTTTTAGAAATACATAATTGCCTTAACTTTCAAAGACTCATATTACAATAATCATAGGTAATGACATGTTCCTCCAAAAATATAACAGAAACAATAAGTAATATTAGTCTCGATTCATACTGCTGCGACGGCAAAGTCTCCGACTTTGTCCTGCGACTTCATTCTGACTTGATCCGACTTGGATGCTATATAGGAGCCTGTACAAGGACTAAGAACGCACCCAAGTTGGACCAAAGTAGTGCAGGAACCTTTTCTAAAGTCGGAGTGACTTCTGTAGCGTCAGTTAAGATGGCTCCTATAGGGTATCATTATATTTCACATGTCATCCGACTTGGGGTCTCACAAGTCGGATCCCATAACGCAGCAATGTGAACCAAGCCTTACAGTGGTAATTAAGAACAAGTCCCATTTTTGTCTACTGTCTACCAAATACTCACGTTTCATCTGGAGTGGCCTCCCCCCAGGGTCTGACCAGCATGCTGACTTCAGGACACTTCTGAGCCAGGACCAAGGGTGGGCTCTGTAAAAAAAACAGTGATTGACCGGCTGTTCACATTCATCAAAATACACCAGAGCATAGCCTGAAATTTTTTTTTTTCAAATGTTGTCTTTACTTGACTATTTTCCTGGAGCTTTAATTCAGTGAACTCCAATTTTCCTTTGGTGTGTGTCTCCAAATCCCTTGTGAACACTTGGCTTTTGGACCTTGTATGTACTAATCCTCAAATGGCCATAAATGGACTAGTTAGGTTTTTCAATCCTTTTAGATTTTTTTAAATTCTTAAATTGGCAATCAGTATAGTCCAAATAGTTTTCAAAGTTTTGAGCAACTTGCCCACTTTTACAGAAACCCTTTTGTCTTGTTTCCTATCATACATTTTATCTTATACTAGCAGATTTACAATGTACAAATACATTCTTGTTGTCACAGCTGGTGATCAACCATTGGATTAATCAAAAGTATCAAAAATAAATATAGCAGAACAAAATTTCCTAAAATTACATTGAATGTTGTTTCCTATTTTAGATTTGGTTTCTTCAGTAATATGATTTGCATTTATTTAATCTAAATTATAGACGAACATTGCAAAAAATAAAATAAATTTCCATTTCTTTAGCCATCCTTTGTTTAAAGGTCAGCTATGCATTAAACTATATTAATGTCCATTACTGAGACACAGAGGGGATGCTTGTTAAAGTGTACGTAAAGCCTAACAATGAAGTGCTCTTTTTTGCTCTATTTTCTGTTGTTATACCATTGGAAGCATTTAGTTATATCTGTTCAAAGACTGCAAAAAATATATATTGATCCTTCCAGAAATTATATAAACTGACAGGTTCCGGTTCTCTTTGCCTGTGCTGATTTCTAGAGACTGAGGATTCCAAAAAAGCTTACTAGATGGTGGGGCAGCTACCAAAATGACTAGACCTCCCTTGATGGATACCAGAAAATGACTCAAAATTTAAACATACACGAATGGGTACCAAACCTTACAGTGAAAGAGCAGGATTGTAATAGTTTACAATTCGACAATGAAAGACAATGTGTCTGAGGGCACCAATTCCCCTCCTTTATCAGGGCTACAAAATAGACATAAAACATAAAAAATATTGTGTTCATAAGTTCATATGAGTTTAAAGGAATAAAAACATATTACAAAAAATGTATCATTTCATAAATGAAACATAAAACACCTTGGTGGATGTTGGTCTTGGATTACATTTATTTAATAACAACTTATCTAAAGTCCACGGGACTTTTTGAGTCACACCTCAGACACAAATAAAATATACAAAAAATGTATTATTTACATTCATTTAAAAACAGCAGGTCATACATGTATAACAATGGTAGAAATACATTCTAAAGACTGTACAGTTCGATTACTGAGATTTTTGCATAGAACCTATATGGTCTGTATTCATATCCGCCATCAGCCTGGATAATCTGTGCTCGCATTCTCAACGCGTTTCGCAAGTGCAAGATCTTGCTTCCTCAGGAGAAGCACAGAGAATATCAAGACAAAGGACATACATAAGTACCAATAATAAAAAAAAAAAATACACCATACATCAGACCTCACATGTTTGACTATTGCCTTGTACACACGGTCGGACATTGATCGGACATTCCGACAACAAAATCCATGGATTTTTTCCGACGGATGTTGGCTCAAACTTGTCTTGCATACAAATGGTCGCACAAAGTTGTCGGAAAATCTGATCGTTCTGAACGCGGTGACGTAAAGCACGTATGTCGGGACTATAAACGGGGCAGTAACCAATAACTTTATTCTCTTAATTTATTCTGAGCATGCGTGGCACTATGTGCGTCGGATTTTGTTGTTGGAAAATTTTATAACCTGCTCTCAAACTTTGTGTGTCAGAAATTCCTATGGAAAATGTGTGATGGAGCCCACACACGGTTTCCGACAACAAGCTGCTATCACACATTTTCCATCGGAAAATCCTGTTGTGTGTACAGGGCATCGAAATTGTAGAGGTTGCAGCCAAAATCCCACCTCAGTATAATAGTATTGCAAGGAGATTATTAAAATCACATAACTTCCAAATGTACCAAAAGGAGAGGCCAGGATGGGATGGAGTAGCCCAAAGGTCCAATATTTGAACTGTACAGTCTTTATAATGTATTTCTTCCATTGCTATACATGTATGACCTGCTGTTTTTAAATGAATGTAAATAATATTTTTTTTTATTTTTTATTTGTGTCTGAAGTGTGACTCAAAAAGTCCTGTGTACCCATCTCATACCAGCCTCTTCTCTTTGTTGTTACATTTATTTAATAATGTGAGCAAAACTATGTTTATCTCACTTGTGAATAAGCTTGCTCAAATTGAACACCAACATACCAACACAATAGCTTTGTATGTAAAGATAAGAGAATTAAACGGTTTAATGCCTTTACATACCACTATTAGGAAAAATTTAGGACTGAATTGATTCCTCTTATATCTAAATATTATGCACTAATGTAACATCTTGTACTTGTATGTGCCTTGGAACAAGTATATGTGCTTGAGTAATATTTAGATACTAATGTAGATATTTTTTCCAAGGCTCATACAAGTAAAAATTTTTATATTTGTGAAAAATATTTGAATAATATTTAGATACAAGAGGAACCAGTTCTTTAATCTTACAGTTTTATTTGTTAATCCACCAACTTTTTTTTTTGTTTGTATACATTTTATAATATATATTTTTTTATTATTTCTATTCATGTGTACATATGGACACAATATCTTAACATTTTTATGTCAATTTATTAGCCCTGAAAAATGGGGAGTGTTGTTACCTGTGAAATGCATTGACTGTCTTTTATTGTCATAGTTTGAACTATAAAAATTAGTTGGACTTATAAATTGTACATATGTACACCCAAAGTTTTGAGAATGTCACAAATATTATTTTCACAAAGTCTGCTGCTTCAGTGTTTTTAGATATTTTTGTCAGATGTTACTATGGTATACTGAAGTAGATTTACAAGCATTTAATATGTGTCAAAGGCTTTTATTGACAATTACATTAAGTTTATGCAAAGAGTCAATATTTGCAGTGTTGACTCAAGACCTCCACAACTCACCCTGGCATGCTGTCTATCAACTTCTGGGCCACATCCTGACCGATGGCAGCCCATTCTTGCATAATCAATGCTTGGAGTTTTTCAGAATTTGTGGGGTTTTTTGTGTTTACCCACCTCTTGAGGATTGACCACAAGTTCTCAATGAGATTAAGGCCTGGGGAGTTTCCTGGCCATGGATCCCACATTTTGCTGTTTTGTTCCCCAAGCAACTTAGTTATCACTTTTGCCTTATGGCAAGTTGCTTCATCATGCTGGAAAAGGCATTGTTCATCCCTAAACTGTTCTTGGATGGTTGGGAGAAGTTGCTCTCGGAGGATGTTTTTGTACCATTTTTTTTATTCATGGCTGTGTTCTTAGGCTAAATTGTGAGTGAGCCCACTCCCTTGGCTGAGAAGCAACCCCACACATGAATGGTCTCAGGATGATTTACTGTTGGTATGACACAGGACTGATTGTAGCACTCACCTTTTCTTCTCCGGACAAGGTTTTTTCCGGATGCCCCAAACAATCGGAATGGTAATTCATCAGAGAAAATGACTTTACCCCAGTCCTTAGCAGTCCAATCCCCGTACCTTTTGAAGTATATCAGTCTGTCCCTGATGTTTTTCCGGGAGAGAAGTGGCTTCTTTGCTGCCCTTCTCAACACCAGGTAATCCTACAAAAGTCTTCTCCTCACTGTGTGTGCAGATGATCTCACACCTACTTGCTGCCATTCCTGAGCAATCTCTGCACTGGTGGTGCCCTGATTCCCCAGCCGAATCAACTGTAGGAGGCAGTCCTGGAGCTTGCTGGATTTTCTTGGGCGCCCTGAAGCCTTTATCACAAATGCAGTGGAAATGCGTTTTTTTTATGCAAATTTTTTTTTTATGGGATTAAGTTCATTTTCATGGCAAAGCAGGACTTTGCAATTAATTGTAATTCATCTGATCACTCTTCATAACATTCTAGAGTATATGCAAATTTCCATTAAAAAAACTGAGGCAGCAGACTTTGTGACAATTAATATTTGTGTCATTCTCAACATTTTTGGCCACGGCTGTATTTATGTATTTAAAACAATCCACCCTCGCAGTAACCCTACACACACTGCAAGGATAAAATGCTCAATATATCTAGCTGCATGAATATGGTGTAAATACTTACCTTATTATTAAATCCAGTGGGGTCTCCCGCAGCCTGCTCTGTAAGCTGTGATTGGCTCTGGACACACTTCAGCCTCCCCAGAGCATGTTACAGGGTTAATGTTCCTGCATTGTACATGATGATGCAGAGGCTCTGCCTTTTGTGTGCAGCCCCCCCCCCCTTATATTTACCTGAGCCCCATCTTGATCCAGTGATGTACCCATGTTCTCCGTTCTCTCCCTCCTCATAGGCCAGATTGATAGCAGTGGGAGCCATCGGCTCCCGCTGCTGTCAATCCCATCCTGTAATGAGGGAGTGGGGTAAGGGGCTGAGCCACATTGTCTATGTCTATGGACACAGGCAGCGCAGCTCAGTATTGAGCCCGCAGGTGTGCCACAGTAGGAAGTGGCTTCCTTTGATGGCACACTGAGAAGAGGAGGAGCCAGGAGAACGGGTGTGGGGCTATAGAAGAAGAGGATTGGGGCCAAAACCATTGCACAGAGCAGGTAAGTAAATCGTGTTTATTATTTTAAAAGAATACCCTTAACAAACACTTTAAATGCACATATAATCTTATACACAAATTTTTTTGAAACTAATAGTCTTATGACAGGGTTTCTTTAATAAACGAGTGGAGTATATTCTCTTAGTAAAGTGCATGGTTAGTTTGCAAAGTTAATATTTACTTAATTGTGGTGAATTTCTGAAGCAAGAGAGAGGTCATGCATTAACCTGTGCAGTGCCACATGGCATGCCTCATGTTTCTACACAAACAGAACTGTATGACACCGGAATGTGAAGATGTACACCACTATAGTTCAGGGCAACAATTGACACTATGAAACTACATGATCAATGTACATCTTATGTAGAAAAGCATAAGGTGCAGATAGGAAGGTCTATAATGCCTTTAAAACATACATGGCCAGTGTAAAAATAATAATTCTAAAATGCAATGATAAATCTCTTTCTACTATCCTTTTTAAGTGACCCTGTTGCCAATCCCAAATCTAAAAGAAAACAGCTCCCTGTAAATAAGAATGTAACTACTTAACTCTCATTATATGCACTGCTGAACACAACTAAATTGAAGAGGAGTCATTCCCCTGAAGTCTTCTGGAACACCAACCCTTCCTGGAGTGCCCACCTAATATGTTCCCATCAGTGCCCATTGATTCCTTCCTCTGCCCTCCACTTCTCTATAGGACAGGGTAATGACATAGAGGTGAATAGGTGAAGCCAGTGAGCAAAGCAGAGAACATAGAGATTGACACTCCTGGAAGTATTAGTTTTCAAGTAGATTTTAGGCTTTTGTTCCTTTGGAACATAGTGGTTGATGGTACAGGCAGCAGGGGAAGGGGAAGTATTTACACTTTTAAATGGACCTGCTTGTTTGAATTTTGGGACTGCTAACATGGTCACTTTAAACATATTAGCTACATAATACTACACATATTATAAAAAAAAGTAGTGTTTGTGTCAAATACTGATCCCAAATAGGTCAGATTGGATTGATAAGTAGATTAACTTAAAGGGTTACTAAACCCTCGTTTTTTTTTTTAAACAGCAAACATGTCATACATAGCTCCATTGTGCAGTTGGTTTTGCCCTGACCCTCCTCTTCTGGGGTCCTTCAGTGGCGCTGGTGGTTCCTCCTCTTCTTGAGTGCCTTGTTGGAAAGGCGCTCTCCTTTGGGACACCCGTGCAGGTGCGCTCCCATGTCCTGCTTCTGTATCTATTGACACAGAAAGCAGGACTCGGCCCTGCCCCCAGCGCCCGCATCATTGGGTTTGAATGACAGCAGCGGGAGCCAATGGCTGCCCTGCTATCAATCTATCCAATCAGGACACGAGACACCAGCCATAACTGGTGTGCTCGTCCCTGGGGCGAGAAAGACAGGGCTCAGGTAAGTAAAATGGGGGGTCTGGGGGGCTGCAGCATGAGAGAAGGTTTTTTACCTTAATGCATAGAATGCATTAAGGTGAGAAACCACGAGGCTTTACAACCCCTTTAACTATTAAAAGTTCCAATTTTTTGGGAGACCAGAATAGGTTCCTCTGTAATTATGGATTTCTGTTTTTCTTTTCAGAGCATGGGTAGTGATAAAGTTTTGTTAGATTAAGTGCTAGGCTGGAAATGTATCGTGATTTTGAACTGTGAAGCCAGAGAGACAGCGACAGCTAGATTTCTCCATAAATGTATTTTTCATGAAGCGAAGTAGCTGCTGTTAACAGTGGTGATGTCTGATGTCTCTACTGTCAATCTTCCAAGAGGCAGAAGATCTACATAGACTTGCAGCCTCTCAAGAGAGATTTAGGAGAACTGCTAAAATCACTATTACAACTTGCTGGAAAGTCCTTGTATGAGAATGAAGGTTGGCCAATAGACAATGGATTCTGAATTTATCTGTACAGAAATAAGAAAAAAAGACAGAGAGAGGGAATAAATGTCTAAAGCCATCTAATTTCTCCTTTTGTTTTGTTTTGGATAGAGCTGTGAGAGATTAGAACTCATGTCATATTTGTATTGCCATCTATGCCCCTGCTGATGCAACTTGCTCCTTTTTTTTGCCCTAGTGACCATTTTTACAGGACGGAATGTGAGGGGAAATCCTACATTTTGAGTTCTCACCAGAGGGAAATCTGCCAATGAGAACAATTGGTGGTGAAAAATTAAGAGTTTTGTTTTCCCTTTACAGAGATTTTCTCTCACTTCCTGTTGTTTCTCTTAGCAGGAATGAGAGGAGATCTACCCAAAAGGACACAGATGGCAAAAAAATACCTGACGTGGGTTCTAGCCATTCCCCACTCCACCAAAAAAAAAAAAATGCGTTGGCTTTAGATACACTTTAAAGCCTAAGTTTATCTAAAAAAAAAAAAAAAAAATCAGCACAAGAGACATTAGCTACCTTATGAGATGTGTCCCTTGTGCTGCTTGTAGGATATGTATAGTGCATGTGTAATATATATATATATATATATATATATATATATATATATATATATATATATATATATATATTTATATTTATTTATAGTATATGTAATAATTGCACATACACTGTACATATCCTACACTTTTGTGTCCTCCTTTCACCCATATCTTCCTTCTATGATGCCTCCCACCTTGTGTTCACTGCAGTGCTCATTGATTAACCCCCATTGCACCAGAAGATTACAGAGGGGCTATGACAGGTATGCATCAATGTAGTGCTCAACTATGCCTGCCCTTTACATCCAGCCGCTCCAATCATAGAATAATTCTACAGCTTCTATGAATAAAAAACAATCTATGAATGGAGGAGGCAGACCTATCAATCATCTGCCTGTCCTCCATTCATAGATCTTGTTTCATTTATGGAAGCTATAGTAATAGCTTTTATGATAGAGCAGCTAGCTAGAAAGGGTAGCATAGTTTGGAACTCTTGATGAGTTTCTTTCACAACCCCTTTATTCTTTTAACCTCTGCCACACTGGAGCATTACGGCGACAGGGGCGGGGGCCATCAGGGCAGGCAGATTTCAGTGAAAGAAGGGCACAACAGCACAATGAACACATCTTACTGAAGGTAAGTAATGCACTGATTTTGTTTTAGGTAAACTTAGGCTTTAAAAATTGTCAGTGTCTGCAGCGATACCGGTTTTTCAGATCCTTAGTTGTTTTAAGATTGTCTTGAAGGGTAAATACAGAAAGCAGATGGAATATAAGCAACATTTTTAGAAAATAAAAAGGGAGAGTCAGATTTGGCCATTAAAGCCAGCAAGATACTGTATGTGTCCCTAGACTTCATCTTGATGACCAATTCTTTAAGGGGCATCTTTTCCCTGAACAGGTCTATTAAAGTAAATGTATTTTCTGCTCAGTATGAGTTTACTATCAGACAAAGGTAGCTGCAAAACAAGTTTCGTCACTGTGCTTTAGATAATTAGTGGTGCTTTATGAATCATTTGTCATGTATTTGTAAAACAAAGACTGACAGCCTTGCTGTGGATTTTAGCTTCCCCACAATCTATCCTATCTCAAAAAAGTTTAGGCTGTAGATATAATTTAAGTTTAGAAAAGTAAGAGCAAGGAAAAATGTTTGTTTCTGTGGGATACTGTACTCTACACATTGTGCCGTGACTTACTAAATGATAAATTGATCTGAAAAACAGTTTAATTCTGTTTAAGTCATTGCCTCCCAAGTAATGCATATGTGCAGTAGCAAAGAGGGCACATATGCATCCATGGGAAGCCAAGGTTTCTGTGCTGAGAAGGTTTCTGTGCTTGGAGAACCTTCATTGTGTGCTTTGATCACAGTGACCGAGACCCCATAGACAGCTCCCTTTCTCTAGTAATGATCAAGAGCTGGTGGGACCGTCTCCTGATCATGTGACCACTGTGACAGTGGTGACATGAAGGTGGCATAAAGACCCTGTTAACAGGATGCCTGGGCTTAAGAAAAACACAATACCGCTGTGACTAGCTAGAAATGTGTTTTTAAAATGTAAATATTGTAATTAATATTCAGCTTTAAAAGGCACATACTATATTTCAATATCAATACTCATTTATTTTCAATCTTGTTCTTTTCCAGTTATTGTTGTGCTCTTTGTCACCCTTCGAAGACACAAAAACGAGCCTCTCATAATTAAGGATGATGAAGATGTCCGTGAAAATATCATCCGCTATGATGATGAAGGTGGGGGAGAAGAAGACACAGAGGCCTTTGATATTGCCACCTTGCAAAATCCAGATGGTATAAATGGATATTTACCACGCAAGGACATCAAGCCTGATTTTCAGTTCATGCCCAGACAAGGTCATACCTCTACTCCCAATGGCGTTGACGTTGATGAATTTATTAACGTAAGGCTCCACGAAGCTGACAATGATCCTACTGCTCCACCATATGACTCAATCCAGATTTATGGTTATGAAGGACGAGGATCAGTGGCTGGTTCCCTGAGCTCCTTAGAATCCTCAACTTCGGACTCCGATCAAAATTTTGACTACCTCAGTGATTGGGGTCCTCGCTTTAAAAGACTGGGAGAACTTTACTCAGTTGGAGAAAGTGACAGAGAAACTTGACAATAAACCAACCCCTTTTTTGCATTCTGAACTTGACAACTCTGTAATATTTTAGGGTCATTGTTAGTAAAAGACTAAAAGTGGCCAACTTGTTCTAGAGACAGATTAGCACCAGTCATCAATATGAAAACAAATCAACTACATTGTAATGTTGAACCAAAAATTGTGTACGTTAGGGGGTCAGTCTTGTGGAGTAAAGTTTGTGAAGTATCTAGAAGTCATTGGATGTTCAGTATTCACTTGCACCACCTTGGAATATGGAAATTTGGCATCTGAGATGTCTAGATAACAGAGCAAATAAGGCAAAAGACATTGGAACTTTGGACAAGTGAATGGTTGCTCTGTGGTAATGTCTTCTACCAATAAAGTCTACTGCAAAGTTTTGAAAACAAGGAATCAACCACTTTTTACTAAAGCAATATTTGGTCTTCTGATGAATTTTGATAACTTATCAATGCCCAGCTGGCTTCCACTGTGTAATGACTTTACATTGTACATACTTGGTGGCCATCAAAACCACCAGTTCATCATGATTACATGTTTTTGAGCCTTAAAATATTCACATGTCCTATTACAAATTTAACTATAAAAACGTTGTGCGTTGATCAATAAACATCTCCCCTCGAAAGGAGACATGCATTTCCTGAGCTTTTCATGCCAAGAATCGCAAGCCTCCACAAAAGGTCAAAAATAAATTTGAATATTTTCAAAAAGATTTTACTGTTTCATGTTGTTCTAAATATAATTTATTTGCTATTTTCTCATATTGTTATTTTATTGCCTTTATTTCATGTCTTAAATTATTTGCATAAAATATATGTTTAAAATATATATTATATATTAATATATATTATATAAATAACTTCTATCCATTAATGGGCCATTTATTTTTTGTATGCACATATTAAAAGTTTAAAAAAAAATCATATACATTTTAAAAACTGATGCGGATTTTTTTTCATTCCGCAAAAGGTTATTTAATAAAATGGGGCAATGTATATTTGCGGTAGTTGAACTTCGAAGAAAAGATCAATAGGAGCAAAAACTTTTTTTCTGAAAGACTTTGTGAGTTTTTATATTTTGTCAAGAATTATGAAAATGATCAATGGTGTTTTTTATTACAAGCACAAACATCTGGAAATAAGCAGGTTCATGTGAATATTTCAGACATTTAGAACTTTAGAGTTTTACACATTACACTGTACAGTGACAGACACACGCTTGTAGTGATCCAGTGTTCTAGAGCGAAAATCAGTGTATGTATAATTTCAGTGCTTAAGTCAGCATTTCCTTTTTATGATATTCTCTAGTTATGCACAGGGACACGACCACATGAAAAATTGGCAGCGCCATCCGCTGCTCTCATATTAAATTTGCAATTATAAGTAGAGATTGTATAATAAATTGAAGTATCACATGCAGATCATTTTAATTTTCTACTTTGCTCTGAAGCTATATGATCATTTGTTTATTTACTTCATGTATTGAAAAATTCCTGTATTGTTTACTACTTGTTGAAATATATTTTTATAAATATGTTGTTGGTCTCTTCCTTGGGGAATTAACATTTACACTTATTATATAAGGGTTTGCATAAATAAAAAATTATGTATCAAATGAGATAGATTCATTTTCTTTTAGTTATAGGTAAAGTGCTAAACTGTGTTGGGTCTTTAATGTATACATGATGGGATAATTTCCCCCCACTTTGTACTCAGTGACACTCAAGGCGTTGCGGTTGGTTGACCTTTATATCTTCCATCTTTGGTTTTTAATAAGAATGAGTGAATTTGCCTGGGTTAAGTTTGTGAACAGTTTTGGACATTTTGCTCCCCCTTGTACCCCTTTGAAATACAGGTGCATCTTAAAAAATTAGAATATCATTAAAAAGTTAATTTATTTCAGTAATTCAATTCAAAAAGTGAAACTCATATATTTTATATAGATGCGTTTCACACAGAGTGATATATTTCAAGCATTTCTGTTTTTTTTATTTTGATGATTGTGGCTTACAGCTAGTGAAAACCCAAAATTCAGTATCTCAGAAAATTTGAATATTACATAAGACCAATAAAAAAAGGATTTTTAATACAGAAATGTTAGCTTACTGAAATGTATGTCCATGTACACTATAGTATGCATTCAATACTTGGATGGGGCTCCTTTTGCATGAATTAGTGCATCAATGCAGTGTGGCATGGAGGCGATCAGCCTATGGCACTGCTGAGGTGTTATGGAAGCCCAGGTTTTTTAATAGTGGCTTTCAGCTTGTCTGCGTTGTTGGTTATGGTGTCTCTCATCTTCCTCTTGAAAATACCCCACAGATTGTCTATGGGTTTTAGCTCAGGTGAGTTAGCTGACCAATCAAGCACAGTGATACCATGAGCATTAAACCAGATATCGGTACCTTTGGCAGTGTGGGCAGGTGCCAAGTCCTACTGGAAAATGAAATCAGCATCTCCATAAATCTGGTCAGCAGAGGGAAGCATGAAGTGCTCTAGAATTTCCTAGTAGAGGGCTGAACTGACTTTGGACTTGATAAAACACAGTGGACCAATACCAGCAGATGACATGGCTCCCCAAATCATCACTGACTGTTAAAAATGTTGCATTTCATTTGGAAATCAAGGTCCCAGAGTCTGGAGGAACAATGGAGAGACACAGAATCCAAGTTGCATGAGGTCCAGTGTGAAATTTCCAACGTCAGTGATGACTTGGGGTATCAAACTTGCAAAATTTGATCCATGAACTTTGCAGATCCTGGGATTCGCCTCAAATCCATGGTAGCAGTAAAACCATAGGGAGCAAGCTATGCTGTAACCAGCTGTTTGCAGATTCTCCACAGGAATATATGAAAGTACTTCAAAAAGTACACACAGGAAGGTCAGCTCAACAACATCCTGGGTGACCTTGAGATAGGAAGTGGGAGATCGTCTCACCTGTAACACAGAACAGGAAAAACCCAAAAGAGGAGCTACAGTAAATCTAACCTAACCAAGGCTCTACTGTGGTATGCACTGTCTCAGCTGGAGGGGCTTTTTATGCTTTTTGTCTCTATTCACCATAACCTTAATGGTTATATTTGTGTACTGAAAATGTATCTTCACTCTAATGCCCCGTACACACGGTCGGACTTTGTTCGGACATTCCGACAACAAAATCCTAGGATTTTTTCCGACGGATGTTGGCTCAAACTTGTCTTGCACACACACGGTCACACAAAGTTGTCGGAAAATCCGTTCGTTCTAAACGCAGTGACATAAAACACGTATGTCGGCACTATAAATGGGGCAGTGGCCAATAGCTTTCATCTCTTTATTAATTCTGAGCATGCGTGGCACTTTGTCTGTCGAATTTGTGTACACACGATCGGAATTTCCGACAACGGATTTTCCGTCGAAAAATGTGTGATAGGACCTTGTTGTCGGAAATTCCGACCGTGTGTAGGCTCCATCACACATTTTCCATCAGATTTTCTGACACACAAAGTTTGAGAGCAGGCTATAAAATTTTCCGACAACAAAATCCTTTGTCGGAATTTCCGATCGTGTGTACACAAATCCGACGGACAAAGTGCCACGCATGCTCAGAATAAATAAAGACATGAAAGCTATTGGCTACTGCCCCATTTATAGTCTCAACGTACGTGTTTTACGTCACCGCGTTCAGAATGATCGGATTTTCCTTCAACTTTGTGTGACCGTGTGTATGCAAGACAAGTTTGAGCCAACATCAGTCGGAAAAAATCCTAGGGTTTTGTTGTCGGAATGTCCGATCAATGTCCGACCGTGTGTACGGGGCATAAGTCTGTAGGGTTCAATATTGAATTGGCCCACCCTTTTCAGCTATAACAGCTTCAACTCTTCTGGGAAGGCTGTCCACAAGGGTTAGGAGTGTGTCTATGGGAATGTTTGACCATTCTTCCAGAAGTGCATTTGTGGGGTCAGGCAATGATGTTGGACGAGAAGGCCTGGCTCGCAGTCTCCACTCTTATTTATCCCTAATGTGCTCTATCGGTTTGAGGTCAGGACTCTGTGCAGGCCAGTCAAGTTCCTCCACCCCAAACTCGCTCATCCATGTCTTTATGGACCTTGCTTTGTTTACTGGGCCAAATCATTTGGTTGAGGGGGGATTATGGTGTGGGGTTGTTCTTCAGTCATTGGGCTTGGCCCCTTAGTTGCAGTGAAGGGAATTTTTAAGGCATCAGCATACCAAGATATTTTGCACAATTTCATGCTCCCACTTTTGTGGGAAAATTTTTAGGATGGCCTCTTCCTGTTCCAACATGACTGCACACCAGTGCACAAAGCAAGGTCTATAAAGACATGGATGAGTGAGTTTGGGGTGGAGGAACTTGACTGGCCTGCGCAGAGTCCTGACCTCACCCCGACAGAACACCTTTGGGATGAATTAGAGCAGAGACTGTGAGCCAGGCCTTCTCCTCCACATCAGTGCCTGACCTCACAAATGCACTTCTGGAAGAATGGTCAAACATTCCCATAGACACACTCCTAAACCTTGTGGACAGCCTTCCCAGAAGAGTTGAAGCTGTTATAGCTGCACAGGGTGGGCCAACCCAATATTGAACCCTACGGACTAAGACTGGGATACCATTAAAGTTCATGTGTATGTAAAGGTAGGCGTCCCAATACTTCTGATGATATAGTATATATTTTAAGATTGTCACAGTAGGTATAGAGTGCCATAATGAAGAATGCCCCCAGAAGCAGCAGAAAAAACATCCAGTGTGCATGAGGCCTTAGATATACTTCTACACACTTTAATAGTACATGTAATGTTATGTATGGTGGGAGAATATTCTACATCTGTTTAATTGCGTGTCATTTAGGCTTAATTGAAATGTGTTTAATAAAATGCTGACATTACAAATGAAAGCCATTAGTAGCTGAACTCCAGGTGAACATATAGTAGGCACAAATGAATTTTGCTCTGCTATCAATAATAAATCATTAAATAGGTATAATTTTAATACAAACAGTGTAAGCACCTACATTTTATCTGGTAATATTCTCTTGCAGTCCCCTATTATATAGCAGAGCTTAGACTGAGAGAGAAAAAAAAATAAAACCAAAAATGTTTCAAAGCACTCTCAAGATACCTCTGACTATAAATATATATATATATATATATATATATATATATATATATATATATATATATATATATATATATATATATATATATAATATATATATATATATATATATATATATATATATATATATATATATATATATATATATATATATATATAATAAAAGAACTGGTGGAAAGTAAGAAAAAAACTATGTCCATCAGAAACAAAGTCCACTACAATAAATAGTTGATGTCCTGATGGAATAAACCACAAATCCTTAAAGGATAAGTTCACCTTTGGAACATGTTACATGCTTCCACCTGTAATTACGGTGGCACATGCAATGCGTTCCAGCTCCCGTCTCTTCTCCTCTACCATTGGTCATCACGGCTGATGGCCTGTAGTTCTCAATGAATTTCTAGGGCGTTGGTGAGTGCTCTCATAGTCCATTGATTCTTCCTGCCATTCAGTATCTACTTGTCCATATTGGAGGTACAGGCAGACAGTGTACTACGAGTCTGCAGTAGGGATGAGCTTCGTGTTCGAGTCGAACCCATGTTCGACTCGAACATCGGCTGTTCGCCCGTTCGCCGAATTGCGAACGATATGGGCCGTTCACGCCAAATTCGTGTGGCGCGTCACGGCCCATAATTCACTGCGGCATGGCAGTGCATTGCTTGCTGATGATTGGCCAAGCATGCACTATGACCCGCATGCTTGGCCAATCACAGCGCCGCCTGAACAGAGAGCCATAATTGGCCAAAGCCAAGGAGGCTTTGGCCAATTATGGCTCAGGGGATTTAGTACACGCCCCACACTATATAAGGCCGCCTGCACGGCGGCCCTGTGTAGTGTGTGTTCCGGCGTTCATTGAGAGAGAGAGAGAGACAGACAGTGTCATTTGATTTGAGTTAGATAGATTAGGCAGAACAGTCAGTCAGTTAGCTGCACTTACAGTGTATTGTGTATATATATGCATCCCAGGTGTTGCATATATATATATACACTGTATTCAGTTTAGCTAGATCCGTTCCTGTTATCTTCTAGACTATTTACATTTAGTGCAGTGCGTCCTGCTCACAGTGTTCAGCTAGATCCGTTCCTGTTATCTTCCTACTGACAGGCAGGCTTGTCTGGTTACAGTATATAAAGCTACCTGAAGAAAATTACTGGTGTTCTATTTGATCCTATTAGTACCACGGTCAGGCAGCTAGACTATTTACATTTAGTACAGTGCGTCCTGCTCACAGTGTTCAGCTAGATCCGTTCCTGTTATCTTCCTACTGACAGGCAGGCTTGTCTGGTTACAGTATATAAAGCTACCTGAAGAAAATTACTGGTGTTCTATTTGATCCTATTAGTACCACGGTCAGGCAGCTAGACTATTTACATTTAGTACAGTGCGTCCTGCTCACAGTGTTCAGCTAGATCCGTTCCTGTTATCTTCCTACTGACAGGCAGGCTTGTCTGGTTACAGTATATAAAGCTACCTGAAGAAAATTACAGGTGTTCTATCCCAGCTTAGTGCAGCTACAGGCCATTAGTATGTCTGGAAGGCCAAGAAGGAGAGGCAGACAGTCACAAGCCAATAAGAGAGGGCAAGCAGGCTCTGTGTCTAGTGCTGGTCGTGGAGATGGTGCATCCTCATCAGCACGTGGCCATGGGACACGCTGGGCCTTTTTTTCGGCAGCTGGCCGTGTTGAGCCGCAACATGCGGAAGACTTGGTCGAGTGGATGACCAAGCCGTCCTCATCCTCCTCATCCTCTCTCACCCATGCCCAGGGTGCTTTGTCTGGCAAAGCAGCGGCCTCTTCCCTCAGCTCAATGTCATCAGTGACTCCTTCCCTAGCTCCACCATGTCCTCATGAGGATTCCCTCGAACTGTTTGACCACAGTGTTGGGTACATGCTCCAGGAGGATGCCCAGCGTTTTGAAGGCTCTGATGATGATACTGAGCTCGATGAAGGCAGTAACATGAGCACGGACAGAGGGGGTGCCCAAGAAGGACAGCAATCTGGCAGTCATGCTCCCCCTGCTGCAGCATACTGCCAGGTTTGCTCCAGTGATGAGGAGGGAGGGGATGATGAGGTCACTGACTCAACGTGGGTGCCTGATAGGAGAGAGGAGGAGGAGGAGGAGGAGGAGGAGGCGGCACATCACCAACGAGGCAGGATGCCCTCCAGGGGCCAGCCTAAGGGCAGCACATTGACTGCATCACACCCCAAAGCTCCACATGTGCAGGGCGCTGCAGTCTCTGCGCGTTATTCAAAAAGTTCTTTGGTGTGGGCCTTTTTTGAGACGAGTGCATCAGATCGCACCGCTGCTATTTGCAACATATGTCTCAAGCGTATCTCACGTGGCCAAAACATCTCCCGCTTGGGTACCACATGCTTGACCAGACATATGTTGACCTGCCATGCAGTTCGTTGGCAAGCGTATCTAAAAGACCCACACCAAAGAACAAAGAGGATCTCTCCTTGCTCCTCATCAGCTGAGATTTCCAACCCCACTAGACCTCCAGTCCTCTCTGAGACCTGCAGTGAGAGGAATGAAGGTGTAGAATTAGGTGTGTCACAGCCAAGTACTTGTGGGCAATCTGCTTTTGGTACACCGACGTCAGATTGTACCAGGCAAATTTCCCTGCCCCAGCTGCTGCACCGCCGAAAGAAGTTTGCTCCCAGCCATCCACATGCCCAGCGGTTGAATGCTAGCTTGGCAAAATTGCTAGCACTTCAACTGCTGCCTTTTCAGTTGGTAGACTCTGCCCCCTTCCGTGAGTTTGTGGAATGTGCGGTTCCTCAGTGGCAGGTACCCAAACGCCACTTTTTCTCACGGAAGGCGATTCCGGCTCTCTACCGGCATGTGGAAGGCAATGTCCATGCCTCGCTGGACAGGGCGGTCAGCGGTAAGGTGCATATTACCGCTGACTCATGGTCCAGCAGGCATGGACAGGGACGTTACCTAAGTTTCACGGCACATTGGGTGACTCTGCTGGCAGCTGGGAAGGATGCAGGACAAGGTGCAGTAGTGTTGGAGGTTGTTCCGCCACCACGCCTCCAAAATGCTGATTGTGACACACCTCTCTCCTCCACCCCCTCCTCTTCTTCTTCCTCCATGGCCTCTTCCTCGGAACCAGCGGTGCTCCGTAGTCGTTCAAGGGGCTACGCAAGTACGCAGGCCAAAAGATACCATGCGGTGCTTGAGCTGGTGTGCTTGGGGGACAGGAGCCACACTGGGGCAGAGGTTCTGTCAGCTCCGCAGGGGCAGGTTCAGAGGTGGTTGACGCCACGCCAACTTAAGGCAGGAATGGTGGTTTGCGACAATGGCACCAACCTCCTCTCTGCCCTCCGACAGGGACAAATGACCCATGTGTCCTGTTTGGCTCACGTCCTTAACTTGGTGGTGCAGCGGTTCTTGGGCAGGTACCCGGGCTTACAGGATGTCCTGAGGCAGGCCAGGAAAGTTTGTGTGCATTTCCGCCGGTCATATAATGCCAGTGCTCGGCTGACGGACCTCCAAAAGGAGTTTAACCTGCCCAAGAACCGCCTAATCTGTGACATGCCCACCAGGTGGAACTCAACGTTGGCCATGCTGCAGCGGCTGCACACGCAGCAGAGGGCCATCAATGAGTACCTGTGTGACTATGGAACCAGGACAGGGTCAGGGGAGCTTGGTTTTTTTTCCCCACGCCAGTGGGCCATGATCAGGGATGCATGCACTGTCCTGTCACCATTCGAGGAGGCCACGAGGATGGTGAGCAGTGACAGTGCATGCATCAGTGACACTGTCCCCCTTGTCCACCTGTTGGAGCACACGCTGCGTGGAATAATGGACAGGGCACTTGAGGCAGAACAGAGGCAGGAAGAGGAGGACTTCCTTAGCTCTCAAGGCCCCCTTTATCCAGACAGTGTTCCTGCGTGCCCGCCGATCACACAGGAAGAGGACGAGGAGGAGGAGGAGGAGGAGGAAGATTGTGTCAGTATGGAGGTGGAGCCTGGCACTCAGCATCAGCAGCAGTCTTTAAGGCATCAGTCCCAAGAAACACATGGACTTGTACGTGGCTGGGAGGAGGTGGCTGCGGACGTTGTCGTCCTTAGTGACCCAGAGGACTCCGGACCGAATGCCTCAGCAAACCTACGCTGCATGGCCTCCCTGATCCTGCAAAGCCTGCGTAAGGATCCTCGTATTCGTGGTATCAAGGAGAAGGACCAATACTGGCTGGCAACACTCCTTGATCCACGTTACAAGGGTAAGGTTGCGGACCTTATCTTGCCATCGCAGAGGGAGCAGAGGATGAAACATCTTCGGGAGGCCTTGCAGAAAGGTCTGTGCAATGCGTTCCCAGAGACTGGGAGGTTACAAACTCCTGTTTCTGGACAACGTGTTGCTGAGGCTTCGGTCAGTCAAAGAAGGAGCGGTGGAGAAGGTGGCCGTCTGACCGATGCGTTCAGACAATTTTTTGGTCCGCAGCCCCAAGGTATGATCGGTTCCAGCAACCATCGCCAGCGTCTGTTTTACATGGTGCAGGAATACCTAGGGGCAAGATCAGACTTGGACACCTTTCCCACCGAAAATCCTCTGGGTTACTGGGTCTTGAGGATGGATCACTGGCCAGAGCTTGCACAGTATGCAATTGAGCTACTGGCCTGTCCTGCATCCAGCGTTCTTTCGGAACGCACATTCAGTGCTGCTGGAGGCGTGGTAACCGATCACAGGGTGCGTCTGTCCACCGACTCGGTCGATCGGCTGACCTTCATAAAAATGAATGAGTCTTGGATCACCACCAGCTACCAAGCACCTGATGCTGATGTAACCGAATAATTTTTTTTGAAATCTCAGATCCCTTCAAAGACTGCCTATGCTGATGCTGAGTGACTATCCCTGAGTAATTATCCTCTTCCTCCTCAATCATCACGCTGATAGCTTGTAAGAACATTTTTGGTTCTGGGCGCCACCACCAGTGCCTAAGGCACAATTTTTCAGCCCCTGTTTAACAGGGGCGTGTTAATTACAATTTTTGATGTAATACTTTGCAGCAGGGCTCGTTCCTGCATTCCAACTAGAGTGTCTGTGAGGGGTTGCAGTGTTGTGGCACCAGCACCAGTGCCTAAGGCCCAATTTTTCTGCCCCTGTCTAACAGGGGCGTGTAATTACAATTTTTGATGCAATATTTTGCAGCAGGGCTCGTTCCTGCGTTCCAACTAGAGTGTCTGTGAGGGGTTGCAGTGTTGTGGCACCAGCACCAGTGCCTAAGGCCCAATTTTTCTGCCCCTGTCTAACAGGGGCGTGTAATTACAATTTTTGATGCAATACTTTGCAGCAGGGCTCGTTCCTGCGTTCCAACTAGAGTGTCTGTGAGGGGTTGCAGTGTTGTGGCACCAGCACCAGTGCCTAAGGCCCAATTTTTCTGCCCCTGTCTAACAGGGGCGTGTAATTACAATTTTTGATGCAATACTTTGCAGCAGGGCTCGTTCCTGCGTTCCAACTAGAGTGTCTGTAAGGGGTTGCAGTGTTGTGGCACCAGCACCAGTGCCTAAGGCCTAATTTTTCAGCTCCTGTTCAACAGGGGCATGTAATTACAATTCTTGATCTAATATTTCACAGCAGGGCCCTGTGAGGGCTTACAGTGTTGTGGCCACAGCAACACCTAAGGCCCAAATTTCTGCTGAGTATATAGGGCAGGACCCTACTTTCAAACATCTAACTTACAAACGACTCCTACTTGCAAACGGAAGGAGACAACAGGAAGTGAGATGAAATCTACCCCTAGGAAGGGAAATTCTCTCCTGTAAGAGTTAATATGGGAAAACAATTTCTCCTTTCCACTGATGCTTTCCAATCCTTGTTCCACAAAAAACCCAAATTTTCAAAAAACATTTTTCATTGGGACAAAAAGTGAGGTGAAATCTTCTGAAGAGGAGGAAAGACAGCAAAACAAATGTCACAGGGGTGATAACCCTTCCCTATGTTTTCCAAAAAGCTTAAAAAAGATTTTTTGGCTGGAGCTAAACGCTTTAAAAATTTACCCGTTCAAAATTACAAAGAGATTCTACTTAACAACAAACCTACAGTCCCTGTCTTGTTTGCACCGCCTGTATACTGCTGTTCAGAGTATATAGGGCCTTTCCTTATTTTAATTTGGGTGCGGGGTTCCCCTTAATATCCATACAAGACCCAAAGGGCCTGGTAATGGACTGGGGGGTACCCATGCCGTTTGTCTCACTGATTTTCATCCATATTGCCATGACCCGACATGACATTAAACCCGCAAGCAGTTTTAAATGAGATTTTTTCCTTTAAAAATGACATTTGGTGCAGGGACTGTTCTAAACACGGGAAACACGAGCCACTTTACAGGCCTACTATAGACACACCCCAGGTACGATATTTAAAGGAATATTTCACTTTTTTTTTTTTACTTTAAGCATCATTAAAATCACTGCTCCCGAAAAAACGGCCGTTTTTAAAAGTTTTTTTTGCATTGATACATGTCCCCTGGGGTAGGACCCGGGTCCCCAAAACCTTTTTAGGACAATACCATGCAAATTAGCCTTTAAAATGAGCACTTTTGATTTCGAACGTTCGAGTCCCATAGACGTCAATGGGGTTCTAACGTTCGTGCGAACTTTCGGTCCGTTCGCAGGTTCTGGTGCGAACCGAACCGGGGGGTGTTCGGCTCATCCCTAGTCTGCAGGATCCTGGCATTGCAGAGTATACAGTAGTATAGAGAAGTATAGTAAATATGGTAAAGCGCTGCTGATTTCCATCATCCAATCATATGCAAGAATTTTTTTTTTCCCTTGCACCAGATTGAGTATTCTTTACAAAGTAAAGCTTCCCCACATTCACTAAGCTCTGGAGAAAATAAGTGGAACTGCACTTGCAAAGTGCATAGCCTATTTGCCTTTAGTAAATCAACCTTTCAATGTAGAAAGATTAATACAATGGGAATTATATATGTGCCCTGCCTAGCTCTGCGCTGTGTTTTAAAAAAAAAATAAGCTCAATGCAATGGCCATACACCACAATGAGTTTTAAGAAATAGAAATGTCATATTAACAATGGCTGGGGGTTTAGATGACAAACTATAATTATGACAGCTTTAGATGTGTGTAGTATTGTAAAGAATACAGTTCAGAAAAGTTTTGGAACTTATATGTTGACCCTACGTTCCCATGTTATTTCCAACCAGTGTGCCCTTCAGAAGGGCACAAACATCAATCAGTACATTGACAAAATGAATGAAAGTAATATATCCTGCTGACTAGTTTAACCTTCCAATGCTTCCATAGTGACTGGAAGAATAGGATGTTACCAGGACAGGAGGTCAAATTCTTTGGCTGTTTTCCAAGTCTTCAGTTATGCTTTGCAATCAACGATACGTGCACGTGTGTGTGTGTGTGTGTGTGTGTGTGTGTGTATATATATATATATATATATATATATATATATATATACTTTATATATTTGGTGATCCTCTTTATTATTGGTTTGAGTCAAAAAAGCTGTCAGATGGTTGATCATTGGGATGTAGGAGCACTGAACCTGTATCAAAGCCACAAAATCTCTGCGCTTAGGACAGATGACAGGGGAGAGAGAAAAGGGGGGGGAGGGAAGAAGAAGGAGGAGTACAGAAAGAAGATGCAGGGGGTATATACCCCAAAAGTGAGAGAGGAAGGAAGAGGGAAAAAGAGGGAGGAAATAGCCAAAAAAGAGAATCTAAGGTATGCTGCCTCCCCTAGTTAAGCCCTCAAAGAGGACTAACATGTATAAAGGAATGTAAGTGGGGGTATGGCGTTCCCTTGTGAGGGGTATGAGTGAATAAAGTATATGTGATACAGTAAGTGCTGAAGAAAATTGAATGAATTAATATATAGTATGTGACATACGCTATGGGTGAAGAGTGCAATAACTCATAATGGATTACCCTAAAACATTATTAGGAAGTGTGAACCAAAAAACATGTGATGAAAAACCCTTATATATATTGCATACACATGTATAACAAATGTAAGGTAGTGGCAAAAAGTGACCACTAGGTGCTGCTGCTATATACACTATGCAGCTAATGTGATGAATAAGCGTGTTATAAAAGTGAATGACAAATCCAATCAAATCCAAAAAATAAAACGAAAAATTATATGGAATAAAAGAAAAAACCAAATCACAAAAAGTTTGTTCAAAGGTGGTACGTCCCAAATTATAGAAAAGTTCCAAGAGCTTTGGTGACTGTAGTGCCCACAAAGGTGAATATCCGTGACTTCTGTGCTCCCCTTTTGGCTCCCCACTCACCAGCTCCCAGTACCCCTGCAGGGGTGATAGACACTTTAAGATCCCAATGCCGTCCTCTTGGTCGGTGTCCCGTGGTTGCTAAGAAATGATATCCTCTCCTCTGCGTTCCAGGCTCTCTCTCTTTTTACCTTTATAAAAAAATAGACCTTGAATGGACTCAGTTTTACGCTCTATTTTATTTCACCTTTACAAGATAGGTACTGGGTTTGTAAGATGGTGAACATGCAGTACCGTAACTCACCACTGAGGATTTTGCCTATATGATATACTTACCTGGATTTTAAATGAATTTAACCTGTATTATATATCAACAGATGTTTGATGTTAATATTATTCTGCGTGAAATATGTCTGCCAATCTATGTAAGGGTTAGCGGAGATGCACGGGTCGGTGATAATTACTCTTATTCTGGCCTACGGATATAGGGATCTGAATTGGGTTCTCCCAATGGGGATGTACCGGGAGGGTGAGCTTTAGGACTGAATATCCAATCAAAGTCCCTATATTGACGGGAGAAGGGAGGACCCAGCATGTCCACTTACCTTATAACCTGTGAGGTGTAGTAAGATGGCGCCGCCTTTGACAACGTCGATGACGAAACGCGCAAGTCGGGGCTACGCACTTACGTCATTTCCGGGTACGGAGCGAGAGAGCCTGGAACGCAGCCGGACCGCACGCTGCGGGAAAGCACTTCCTGGCTTTCGGCTTCACCCATAGTGTAGTGCTGTGTGGATTTTATCTTTTCCCTTTTGGGGAGTATTATTTTATTAAAGATTTTAATCATACTACACTATGAGGTGGCATCTTTTCTTATGAGGATTTCTCTGGTGATCCCCTTCTTGGACGTGGTATGAAGCGGTAACCTGGAACTCCTGGGAGAGAGGATATCATTTCTTAGCAACCACGGGACACCGACCAAGAGGACGGCATTGGGATCTTAAAGTGTCTATCACCCCTGCAGGGGTACTGGGAGCTGGTGAGTGGGGAGCCAAAAGGGGAGCACAGAAGTCACGGATATTCACCTTTGTGGGCACTACAGTCACCAAAGCTCTTGGAACTTTTCTATAATTTGGGACGTACCACCTTTGAACAAACTTTTTGTGATTTGTTTTTTTCTTTTATTCCATATAATTTTTCGTTTTATTTTTTGGATTTGATTGGATTTGTCATTCACTTTTATAACACGCTTATTCATCACATTAGCTGCATAGTGTATATAGCAGCAGCACCTAGTGGTCACTTTTTGCCACTACCTTACATTTGTTATACATGTGTATGCAATATATATAAGGGTTTTTCATCACATGTTTTTTGGTTCACACTTCCTAATAATGTTTTAGGGTAATCCATTATGAGTTATTGCACTTTTCACCCATAGCGTATGTCACATACTATATATTAATTCATTCAATTTTCTTCAGCACTTACTGTATCACATATACTTTATTCACTCATACCCCTCACAAGGAAGCGCCATACCCCCACTTACATTACTGAACCTTACGCATATGCGTTTTAATGTGATGGGTGGTTTGTGGTCCTAAGGGCTGCTCACCAACAATTGTGGGGTTTTGTAGGACACCCTGAGGATTTTTCTGACATTTTGAAAGGATGGGGATGCCACACCAGCTTATGTAGAATTTTTTGTTACCAAATAAAAATCTTTAAAAAATTCTGTATAAGCTGGTGTGGCGTTCTCCATCCTTTCAAAACCTCAACAAAATGGTTAATCATGTAATGAATCATTATTTTGCCTCAAGTTAACCAAACTTTTAGCAAAATTTGTTGCACCACAGTCATTTCTGGTTTTTAATAATGTAGAGTTAAAGAATATGTTACCCCAACATTTCATATTCCTGATATGTGTGTAGCACCCCCCTGACACAGACTGGAGGTATGGTGGTACCTCTAGAGTCATTTCACCCCAGTGCTGAGTCCATGGCAAAGATGGAGGATCAGAAAAAACATTGGAAGACAGTCACTTTCACCTTTTTAAAATGTATTGTAGAACAGTCAAGGATGTGAGAATTAGGAGGTCCCAGATACAAAGAAGTTTAGTTACAGACTCTCCAGATCCATGTCCAGCTTTACACTGTAGGTAGTATCTTAGCTGGTTCACTGACTTCTCTCTCTATTTCCTAGGCTCAGTGTGTCCTTCTCCAAGTGAGTCACCAGGCCCTTGTGACAACACGGGTCATTCCCTGGGTCTCCTCCTTGGCACAGCTTGAGCAGAGCCTCAGCCTGAGGGAAAAAAGGGATTACCATGTCTGCCCCAAATATTTATACCTCCCAGCACGCACCAGTGGCCATGAACCTCCTACAAGGTTAGCTGAGGGAAATATAAATATTTATTCAGTCTTGAAATCTTATACTATTGCCAGTGGTACCACTGACAGCAGTGAGAAATTGCAACCCAACTGAGCTCAGGGAAATAACAAGTGAAAAAGTATACAATCAGTCTGGGCTAACTGCCACCCAGCCAAAAACGAAATTTAGGCAATAAACCTGTTTAAGACAGGGGGCTACACGTGACTGATGTATCGTGTACTTGTGTAAAAAGCACCCTGTTTATGCTGATACACACTCCCTGCCAAGCCATTCACTGGACAGATCAGTGTATTGGAGTTTCTCCACCCCCACCCATCCAAGCTTTTTATGCAAGCCACAAAAGCATGATCACTCATTAATAAAAGACCAAAAAAGATATTTATTATATATATATATATATATATATATATATATATACACACACACAAATGTTTTGCCTTTTACTATTACATATCATCCTATTATAAACTCGCTGGGTTGTTTTTAATGGTATTTTTTATCACGTTTAATATTTGAAAATAGATATAATTGAAAAAGAATGCAAAAGGGACATGTGCATTTTCACAAGCTGAACTGAAAGTAAATCCGTTTATAAAACACAATTTAATGCAATGATGTATATAATAATAATAATAATAATAATAATAATAATAATAATAATAATAATAAATATTAATAATAGTAACAACAATACAAATACTATTAATACTTTTGAAAACATCACTAAGTGCCTGAATTTAACTTGATGTCAATATCTTGCAATTTCCTGTACAGCAGCACTCAGCCATAAGGGGATGAACAGGACTGGAGCCAATCAGGTGTGCTGCATGCAAATATACAGATAAGATGTATTCTGAAAGAGTGAACAGAGAGATGACCTTTTTGGTCTTTTTCTGTCCACATAACAGGCTATGTGTGGAGAGAGGACAACACAGTTTTCATTCTTCAGTCCTCAGGTGTGGCATCTACCTGGCTGTTCAATGTAATGGGGCTGTGAAAATCTCAGGACTGGGTGGGTAAAAAAAAAAGATTTGGCAGGTAAAATAGCACTTTCCTGCATTTAATTCTCCCCTATATTCCAGCAGTCTATGGTCCTGACATCATCAAGACCAAAGCAGGGTTCGTCATGGAGGCAAAGTCCACTGCCGGAGAGTAGGGGCGCGCCATCTTCCAGGTACAAAACAAGCTATTAACCCTTGCAGAGAAGGCACATCCCCATTGCAAGGGATAATTAAAAATGTTGTCAGAGTTGAGCTTTAAGGGATTCTATGTTGCACTGAAGATGCTTTTCTGGCAATTTATAGCTGATCTGTAACCAACCTAATAGAGTTATATTTATATTTCTAATGCCTATTTATGTTGGGAAATGTATTTATTGCTCATTAATTTAATGGCTTTATATTTGAAATACTTTTTTCCCAATTAAAGTATACTGTATGTAAACTCTGACCTTGTAAAACAACATATGGAGTTTAAAATAGAAATGCACATCAAAACATTTATATATATATATTTATACACACACACACACACAAGTGAGTACACCCCTCACATTTTTGTAAATATTTTATTATATCTTTTCATGTGACACACTGAAGAAATGACACTTTGCTACAATGTAAAGTAGTGAGTGTACAGCTTGTATAACAGTGTAAATTTGCTGTACCCTCAAAATAACTCAACACACAGCCATTAATGTCTAAACCGCTGGCAACAAAAGTGAGTACACCCCTAAGTGAAAATGTCCAAATTGGGGCCAAAGTGTCAATATTTTGTGAGGCCACCATTATTTTCCAGCACTGCCTTAATCCTCTTGGGCATGGAGTTCACCAGAGCTTCACAGGTTGCCACTGGAGTCCTCTTCCACTCCTCCATGATGACATCACAGAGCTGGTGGATGTTAGAGACCTTGCTCTCCTCCACCCTCCCTTTGAGGATACCCCACCGATGCTCAATAGGGTTTAGGTCTGGAGACATGCTTGGCCAGTCCATCACCTTTACCCTCAGCTTCTTTAGCAAGGCAGTGTCAGGTTTCTGCAGCAAGGAGACCAGACATGTAGCCACCCATAGATACTGTGACCAAACAAACAAAGTATATATCCTTAAAAGTGAGATTTATTAACCACTTAAGGACTAGCCTCGTTTTGGATTTTAGGTGTTTACATGTTTAAAACAGGTTTTTCTGCTAGAAAATTACTTAGAACCCCCAAACATTATATATGGTTTTTCTTCTAACACCCTAGAGAATACAATGGCGGTCATTGCAATACTTTTTTTTGCACCGTATTTGCGCAGCGGTCTTATAAGCGCACTTTTTTTGGAAAAAATTCTTTTTTTTGAATAAAAAAATAAAACAACAGTAAAGTTATCCCAATTTTTTTTTATATTGTGAAATATAATGTTACGCCAAGTAAATTGATACCCAACATGTCATGCTTGAAAATTGCGCCCGCTCGTGGAATGGCGTCAAACTTTTACCCTCAAAAATCTCCATAGGCGACGTTTAAAAAATTCTACAGGTTGCATATTTTGCGCTACAGAGGAGGTCTAGGGCTAGAATTATTGCTCTCGCTCTACCGGTCGCTATGATACCTCACATGTGTGGTTTGACCACCGTTTTCATATGCGGGCGCTACTCGCGTATGCGTTCGCTTCTGCGCGCGAGCTCGTCGGGACAGGGGGGTTTTAAAATTTTTTTTTTTTTTTTTATTATTTATTTTAAAATATTTTATTTATTTTTACACTGTTTAAAAAAAAAAAAAAAATGTGTCACTTTTATTCCTATTACAAGGAATGTAAACATCCCTTGTAATAGAAAAAAGCATGGCAGGACCTCTTAAATATGAGATCTGGGGTCAAAAAGACCTCAGATCTCATATTTACACTAAAATGCAATAAAAAAAAAAAAAAAAAAAAAAGTCATTTAGAAAAATGACATTTGAAAAAATATGCCTTTAAGAGGCGTGGACAGAAGTGACGTTTTGACGTCGCTTCCGCCCAGCAGTATCTTGGAGACGAGTGAGCGCCATCTTGGCCTCACTTGTCTCCAGACACACCAGGCAGAAGGACGCGATCGCCTCCGCCGCTACCGACGGCTCCGGTAAGCGGCAGAGGGCACCGGATCGCGGCGGGAGGGGGGGGCCCTCTCCCGCCACCGATAAAAGTGATCTCGCGGCGAATCCGCCGCAGGGACCACTTTTATCTGAAAGCCGGCCACCGCACGAAAACGGGGATACCGGAGTTATGGCAGCTAGCTGCTGCCATAACAACGATATCCCCGTTCAAACTTAGGACGTATATATACGTGCGGCGGTCGGGAAGTGGTTAAGTGATATTGATTTCCGACCGCCCACCGTCATTTGACGGAGGAGGAATGGAATGGCTCCCCTGCGCAAATCGCCGTAGCTGTGATGTCTGCCGGACACCCATGATCGCTCCTGACAGAACCAGAATGAGGATCTGTGTGTGTAAAAACACAAATCCATGTTCTGGCCGGGGAGAGGAGACAGATTGTGTGTTCCTAGTATATAGGAACACCAATCAGTCTCCTCCCCCAGGCAGTTCCATCCCCCCTACAGTTAGAACACACTGAGGGAACACATTTAACCCCTTGATCGCCCCCTAGTGTTAACCCCTTCCCTGCTATTGACATTTATACAGTAATCATTGGCTATTTTTAGCTTTGATCACTGTATTAATGTCAGTGGTCCCAAAAAAGTGTCAAAAGTGTCCGTTCTGTCCGCCGCAATGTTCCAGTCCCGATAAAAATTGCAGATCGCCACCATTACCAATAAAAAAAATAATAAAAACGCCATAAATCTATCCCCTATTTAGTAGACACTTTAACTTTTGCGCAAACCAATCTATATACACTTATTGCGATTTTTTTTACTAAAAATATGTGAAAGAATATATATCGGCCTAAACTGAGGAAGAAATTACTATTTTTTTTAATTTGGGGATATTTATTATAGCAAAAAGTAAAAAATATTGTGTTTTTTCAAACTTTTTGCTCTTTTTTTGTTTATAGCGCAAAAAAATAAAAAACGCAGAGGTGAACAAATACCACCAAAAGAAATCTCTATTTGTGGGGAAAAAAGGACGATAATTTTGTTTGGATGCAGCGTCGCACTACCGCACAATTGTCAGTTAAAGCGACGCAGTACCATATCGCAAAATATTACCCGGTCAGGAAGGGGGTAAATCCTTTTTGGGGCTGAAGTGGTTAACAGTGAACACAGTAATAAGCAAACACAGCAAACAGTGAACATAAACAACCTCAGCAAACAGAACCAAACCCCACTAACAAAATAGCTAAAGAACTAAACTACTGACTAAGTACAACTATATACAAGGTACTGACAAGGGTACAGGGAATGCAGGGATGCAAAGTAGTGATGGACAAACTGGGTACTAAGCAGGGAGCCAGAGCAAGGCAGAAGAGGACAGGAGCAAGGCAACAAGGAGGCGAACAGAATAGTGACACAATGGGGAGAGGGAGGAACAGCCTTAAATAGCCACCTAACGGCTGAACCCAGGTGTGGCTGATTCTTACAGCCTCCAGGCTCTTGGGAGACACCTGCTGGTGGACACTGGAGCTGCAGCAAACAACCTAGAGCAGCACAGTGCCACCAGCAGATTAACTCAATCCTAATAGGCAGTGGTCTCTTGAAGGTGTGTTTGGGGTCGTTATCATGAAGGTGTGTTTGGGGTCGTTATCACGTTGGAATACTGCCCTTCGGCCCGGTCTCCGAAGGGAGGGGATCATGCTCTGCTTCAGTATGTCACAGTACATGTCGGCATTCATGGCTCCCTCAATGAACTGTAGCTCCCCAGTGCCAGTATCACTCATGCAGCCCCAGACCATGACACTCCCACCACCATGTTTGACTGTAGGCAAGACACACTTGTCTTTGTACTCCTCACCTGGTTGCCACCACACACGCTTGACACCATCTGAAACAAATAAGTTTATCTTGGTCTCATCAGACCACAGGACATGATTCCGGTAATCCATGTCCTTAGTCTGCTTGTCTTCAGCAAACTGTTGGCGGACTTTCTTGTGCATCATCTTTAGAAGAGGCTTCCTTCTGGGACGACAGCCATGCAGACCAATTTGATGCAGTGTGCGGCGTATGGTCTGACCGCCCCCCCACCCCTTCAACCTCTGCAGCAATGCTGGCAGCACTCATACATCTATTTCCCAAAGACAACCTCTGGATATGACGTTAAGCATGTGCACTCAACTTCTTGGCAAGGCCTGTTCTGAGTGGAACCTGTCCTGTTAAACCACTGTATGGTCTTGGCCACCTTGCTGCAGCTCAGTTTCAGGGTCTTGACAATCTTCTTATAGCCTAGGCCATCTTTATGTAGAGCAATAATTCTTTTTTTCAGATCCTCAGAGAGTTCTTTGCCATGAGGTGCCATGTTGAACTTCCTGTGACCAGTATGAGAGAGTGAGAGTGATAACATCAAATTTAACACACCTGCTCCCCATTCACACCTGAGACCTTGTAACACTAACGAGTCACATGACACTGGTGAGGGAAAATGGCTAATTGGGCCCAATTTGGACATGTTCATTTAGGGGTGTACTCACTTTTGTTGCCAGCGGTTTAGACATTAATGACTGTGTGTTGAGTTATTTTGAGGGGACAGCAAATTTACACAGTTATACAAGCTGTACACTCACTACTTTACATTGTAGCAAAGTGTCATTTCTTCAGTGTTGTCACATGAAAAGTTAGAATAAAATATTTATAAAAATGTGAGGGGTGTACTCACTTTTGTGAGGTACTGTATACTGTTCTGCAGAAGGCTAACTTCATATTACCCCACATAACAAGCATACCCAAATCCTCTATGCAGCATCTCAGAAAATGCTGTTATTGAAAGCAGCAGTGCAGAAGAACATCACCAGCGGAATAAATAACAATACCAATATAGAAGCAAAGCCCAGGATTTTCCAAAGATGAAGAATGCCACTGTAAGTGACAAGACCAATCTGATCACTTAATAACTTATTTCTGGAGTTACAGTTCTAGTATCAGTTTTAACTGTAACAGGTCAGCTTTAAATAGACATGCCTGCCATTTGTTTCCAAGCTCTTATCAATCCTATTATATTATCATTTAATCAGACTGAATAAATTAAAGCTGCACATTTTTCCTCGGTCCAGCAGGTGTTACTATGAGTAATTTCAGGTGTCTTGAAGCTGTACACATTCTTTTTGCAGTTGAGCTTACAGATGCATAACCTTCTGATTGCCTTTTTGATTGAAAGTCCCATCTGAGACCACGACAGTGCAACCAATAATAGGATTTCAAAAAATCCCATCAGTGGCACTGTAGGGGAGGCAAAGCATGACAGGAATCCCATCATTGTTAGTCAAAAGGATAAGGTAACCACTACAAGCCAGTGTCATTCTAAATTGTGCATTTATGGAGCTTTTAAACACACACACAAAAAAAAAAAATAATGACAATAAAGGAGACGCTGATGGAAAGTGGATCCCCAGTTTTTTTCATTTAAGGTATATAAGAAGAAGGGAAACGTGACCTGAGCGACCCTTAATATTGAGTTCAGAATGAAATGTTGCTGTTTGCCACACAGAAAGAGACAGATTCATCCTTAAACAATCCCTATTCAGCTGTTATTTCGCTGCCCAGTGGTGTGTGGATGAGATAACCTGGCTGCAGGGTAAATGTCATTTCATCACTCTAAACCTCTGCAGCTTGTTAATTAGCTCTGTTCCAAGGATCAGGGTTCAGAGCCGGATGGAAAGAGATAACGTCATGGCAGGTGACCTGTTAAAGACCATACAGGAACTGATGTTGTTGCATGATAGAGACTACTTGTCCAAATCATTTCACAATCGTAAAATATACTGTAGGTAGCAAAAAAGTGGACCTACTATGGGTGCCTGGCAACTATGGAAATGACCAAAAGGATGGGTGAATCTGCGGGCTTCTATATTTTGTTACAGGCTGTTAAGTTTCAAAAACATCTCAGATATTTGTATAGAACCATCATTTTACTTAGTGTTTTACATATTGTACATTCATATTGGTGCCTGCCCTCAAGGAGCTTACAATCTAAAGTCCCTTACTAAAGCAAATTTAGATAGGAGACAATTTATCTAACAGCATGCCTTTGGAATGTGAGACGAAGCCAACAAAAGCACAGAACATACAAATACAATGCAGGTAGTGTCCTGGTTGGGATTCGAACCAAGAACCCTAGTGCTGCAAGGCAGAAGTGCTAACTACTAAAACCAAGAACCCTAGTGCTGCAAGGCAGAAGTGCTAACTACTAAAACCAAGAACCCTAGTACTGCAAGGCAGAAGTGCTAACTACTAAAACCAAGAACCCTAGTGCTGCAAGGCAGATGTTCTAACTACTAAAACCAAGAACCCTAGTGCTGCAAGGCAGAAGTGCTAACTACTAAAACCAAGAACCCTAGTGCTGCAAGGCAAAAGTGCTAACTGCTAAAACCAAGAACCCTAGTGCTGCAAGGCAGAAGTGCTAACTACTAAAACCAAGAACCCTAGTGCTGCAAGGCAGATGTTCTAACTACTAAAACCAAGAACCCTAGTTCTGCAAGGCAGAAGTGCTAACTGCTAAAATCAAGAACCCTAGTGCTGCAAGGCAGAAGTGCTAACTGCTAAAACCAAGAACCCTAGTGCTACAAGCAAAAGTGCTAACTACTAAGCCAAAAAAAATGTCAGTAGAAATTGTGCAATTAAACTGCACTTGTGTTTGTGAACAACCAATCAGTAGTGTAAAAAAGCAGCAACTCAACCGTGAAGTATTGGCACAGTACAATAGAACATAAACATCAAAGCTGTGCTAACAAAATTCAATGTGATAATGAATAAATATAAATCTCACAAAAAGAAACACCAATGATGTAAGACAAAACAAAAAGAAAAGAAAAGGAAACAAAAAGGATCCACGTGATTAAACTAGTGAATTCTTAAAAAGTTCATAATTATAGTAAGTGTCCATCACCATTGATATAGCCCATCCTTGTGTAGAACCGCCACCACAAATGATAAAAGTGCATGCTTACCATTGTAGGTGACCTTCTATTTCTAGAAAGGTCTACCAAGCTCAAATCATAATCATCACAGCAAAAAGGTGGCTCCAACTCCTCTCCATAGGGGCAGGAAATGAATGGTACTCCTCTGCCAGACATCTTACTCTAATGAGGAATATAGAGATGCACCAATAGTGGGATATCCTTGGTATAATTTATTAAAACAATAAAATAGCACTTACATGGTAAAAGAAGTCAATGCACAATACAGTAAAACCAATTCTTCCCTGGCAATTCTCATAACACCCGTACTTCCAGGATCACTAAGACGCAATGGCGTCAGCACATAGCTCCGCCCTACGCATTTTGTCACACATGAAATATGATAAAATGAGCAGCTTATTTACAATGAGGTGTGGTAATGTATGGCCTTCTGTGTGTTGTCCAATTATTTAGAATGGAATTTCCATGCTTTTTGATGACCTGTGTAAAAATAAAAAAAATATGGTATGGTTTTTGCTCTGTTGCAGTATTTTGTGAGCCCATTCAAAGTGATTGAGCTGCCTTAACAAAACACCCATTAATGCACAAAATACCTCACATTTAGCAGCGCAATTAATTACTGAGAGGGGGGTTAATAAGGCATTTGCAACACATTGCTAATATGTAGTCAGAATCCTTGCGCTAAAATCATGAAAGTCTTGTGACATTTTTGTTGTTAGTACCTATACATATGACAGAATCAAGTAACTCTTTTTGGCAATAGGTTTACGGTATGACACTATTGTAACAAATTCATAAAGAAATACCTCCACTAGGGAAGAGCTAACAGTCTGAACCTAGTCCAAAGCCAAGCATCATATACAGACACTGTATTTCTATCACTTCTATATGACAGCTTCCCACTGTCACTGGTTCCTAAGGATGCAGCAGACACCCGCTGCATCCCTAGGAACTGCTGATGTCATGGCATTGCCTTACATGGCCAAAATTCACCGGATACATGAGGAAAGGTGTGGGGATGTCAGTTACATCACTACCCAAATATGGCCACTGGCTATATTTGGGCAACAATGTCACCACCACCCCCACCCCTTCCGTTATATAGTTGATGACAGTTAAGGGAGCTGTCATTCAGCTAGTGGTACCATCAGGATTGGTCGAGTTCCCCTGGTTCATCTGGGGGTTTTTTGGTAAGTCGGTGGGTGACAGACATTGTGATTGACAATGTATTTACAAAAAGGAACATTTCTATTGGTGTCTTTATTTCTAGGTTACATATCTTTTTTTGTCAATGAATTGGTGCAATATGTACCTCATACCTATTCACCTAGGGGTGGTATCTGGGGGCCCCCTTATTATTAAAGGGGCTTCCAGATTCTGATAAGACCCTTGTCTGCAGATCCCCACAACTACCCATCAAGGTTGTGGGGAAGAGGCTCTTATCCACATTGTCCTTTGCTGGGTGAGTCCCAGATCAAGGCCTGATATGGCTTTTGGGGGAGCATTTTTGTTTCAAGGGGTCTGTTATTTGTAACCTGTTTATTACCTGGGGGGCTGCACACATTTTTTTATGAGGTACCCCCTTAAAATCCATACAAGATTTAAAGGTTCCTTTGTGTTCTTTTTTTTTTTTGGGGGGGGGGGGCGACTCTATACATTACAGTCTTGCTGAAGGATATCCTACAGAAAAAGTGACATTTACAGGGAAAATTAAATGAAACAGTTTGCCAGTGGTTTTAAACCCTTTTTTCCCTTTATAGATGTAAGTGCTGCTGCAGTATTTTCTGTGCATTACAGAGGCATGCACCTTCTCAGAGAGGATTACCAAACAATACCCCCCCTTCCCCCCCAGCATGTTAAAGTGATACTAAACCCAGGACCCTGCATTCACAATATCTGGTCTCCCACAGTACACAGAACACGGAAATGCAATTATTTTAGTAAATATAAACTGCTAAATACCTTTTCTCATCAGCAGTATATATCAGTCTGGTGACTTCTATGAGTGTCTGGTTAAAGCTTCTAGGAGGAATTTTCATTCTCCTCTGACTGTCCTATGAGGCTGCATGATCCTTGACCCTCTGTCTGGACAGTGCTGATTGGCCCTGTGCTGATCACATGCAATCTCCCAAGAAAAAAAAAAAAACTCTCTAGCAATACACACCAAACTGAGCATTTGCAGAGTGACTCCAAGGCTCTGTACTATCAGAAAATGGATTGAGGCGTGTGGAAGAAAGGGAGGATCAGTGAAGACAGGATCAAACAGCCTTTTTACACAATGCGGAGGATTAACCCCTTAGGTTCCACAGTGAGTATAACAAGCATGCTTTACTGCATATACAGACTGAATTTACTGTTGCAGGTTTAGTAACACTTTACGTTAAGGAATTATTAAATAAACATTAAACAAAATACATTTGTTTTAGGCAGGTAGGACAGTTCACATACAGTATATGTTTTTTTTATTTATTCAACTGTTTACCTGGAGGTCGGCTTTAAAGTGATTATAAAGCCTCTTCTTTCACTTTTATAAAAATAACAAACATATTATACTTACCTGCTCTGTGCAATGGTTCTACACAGAGCAGCCCTGATCCTCTTTTTCTTAGGTCCCCTGCTAGTGCTGTCTGCTCCTCCCCCCTGCTGAATGCCCTCATAGCAAGCCGCTTGCTATAAGGGCACTTGTGTGTGCCTGCTCCCGAGCCTGCTCTGTGTTTTCCATTGACACACAGAGCACGGCTTGGCCCCGCCCCCCGCCCCCTCCTCACTGGCTGTGATTGACAGCAGCAGAAGCTGATGGATCCCCCTGCTGTGTCTTAGCCAATGAGGAGGGAGAAAGCCAAGAAAGACTTTGCTTTCATGCACATCTTTACAATAAAACCACACTCTTTAAAATAAGTGCATTTTTGTGATTAAAACTATTGAAATTTACACTATTCATCATACTTAATTATTAATAGGGATGAGCCGAACACCCCCCGGTACGGTTCGCAGCAGAATATGCGAACAGGCAAAAAATTTGTTTGAACACGCGATCACTGTTAAAGTCTACGGGACACGAACATGAATAATCAAAAGTGCTAATTTTAAAGGCTTGTATTCAAATTATAGTCATAAAAAGTGTTTGAGGACCTAGGTCCTGCCCCAGGGGACATGTATCAATGCAAAAAGAAGTTTTAAAAACTGACATTTTTTCAGGAGCAGTGATTTTAATATCTTAATATTTTAATAAATGCTTAAAGTGAAACAATGAAAGTGAAATATTCCTTTACATTTTGTACCTGGGGGGTGTCTCTAGTATGCCTGTAAAGTGGTACATGTTTCCCATGTTTACAACAGTCCCTGCACAAAATTACATTTCTAAAGGAAAAAAAGTCATCTAAAACTACACACGGCTATAATGAATTGTCGGTCCCGGCAATACACATAAAAAACAGCATGGGATTCCCCCACAGTCCATTACCAGGCCCTTTGGGTTTGGTATGAATGTAAGGGGAACCCTGAGCCAAAATTTAAATAAAAAAATTGCATGGGGGTCCCCCCAAATTCCATACCAGGCCCTTCAGGTCTGGTATGAATACTAAGGGGAACCTAGCGCCAAAATTAAAAAAAATGGCATGGGGGGCCCCCTCAAAATCCATACCAGACCTGAGTGTCTGGTATGGATTTTAAGGGGAACCCTGCGCCAAAATTTTAAAAAATGGCGTGGGGGCCCCCCAAAAGTCCATACCAGACCCTTATCCAAGCACGCAGCCTGGCAGGCCACAGGAAAAGAGGGGAGACAAGAGAGTGGCCCTCTCCCCTCCTGAACCATACCAGGCCACATGCCCTCAACATGGGGAGAGTGCTTTGGGGTAGCAGCCACCCCAAAGCACCTTGTCCCCATTTAGATGGGGACAAGGGCCTCATCTCCACAACCCTTGCCTGCTGGTTGTGGGGGTCTGCAGGCGGGGGGCTTATTGGAATCTGGAATCCCCTTTAATAAGGAGACCCCCAGATCCCGGCCTCCCCCCCTGTGTGAAATGGTAACAGGGTACAAAAGTACCCCTACCATTTCACAAAAAAGTGTGAAAATGGTAAAAATTACATGGTACAGTTCAGGAGGGGGGCGCTCCCTCTTTTGCTGCAGCCTGCCAGGTTGCGTGCTCGGATAAGGGCCTGGTATGGAATTTGGCGGGACCCCCACGCAATTTTTTTTTCAATTTTTGTTCGGGTTTCCCCTTAATATTCATACCAGACCCAAAGGGCCTGGTAATGGACTGTGGGGGAATCCCATGCCGTTTTTTTCAATGACTTTTGTGTGTATTGCTGGGACCGACAATTCATTACAGCCGCAAGTAGTTTTAACCGCTTCCCGACCGCCTCAAGCAGATATACTGTGGCAGAAGGGCACGTACAGGCAGATTAACGTACCTGCACGTTGCCCTTTAAGAGGCAGCTCACGGGCGCTCCGTGACCGTGATCGTGGGTCCCGCGGACTCGATGTCTGTGGGCATACCCGCGATCGTCTCGAGGTGAGGAAGAATGGGGAGATGCTAATGTAAACAAGCATCTCCCCGTTCTGCCTAATGACACTGACACTGATCACGCTCCCTGTAATCGGGAGCGGTGATCAGTAATGTGTCACACACAGCCCCTTCCCCACAGTTAGAATCACTCCCTAGGACACACTTAACCCCTACAGAGCCACCTAGTGGTTAACCCCTACACTGCCAGTGACATTTTTACAGTAATCAATGCAATTTTATAGCATTGATCGCTGTATTAATGCCAATGGTCCCAAAAATGTGTCAAAAATGTCCGATGTGTCCGCCATAATGTTGCAGTCATGAAAAAAATCACTGATCGCCGCCATTACTGGTAAAAAAAAAAAAAAGATCAATAAAAATGTCATAAAACTATCCCCTATTTTGTAGATAACTTTTGCACAAACCAATCAATAAAAGCTTATTGCAATTTTTTTTACCAAAAATATGTAGAACAATACAAAACTAAACTGAGGAAAAAAAATGTTTTTTTTATATATTTTTTTGGGGATATTTATTATAGCAAAAAGTAAAAAATAATGTGTTTTTTTCAAAATTGTCACTATTTTTTTGTTTATAATGCAAAAAATAAAAAGCGCAGAGGTGATCAATTACCACCAAAAGAAAGCTCTAATTGTGGGAAAAAAAGGATGTCAGTTTTGTTTGGGAGCCACGTCGCACGACCGCGCAATTGTCAGTTACTGACAGGAACTGTTGTAAACATGGGAAACATGCACCACTTTACAGGCATACTATAGACACCTCCCAGGTACGAAATTTAAAGGAATATTTCATTTTTATTGTTTCACTTTAACCACCTCAATACTGGGCACTTTCACCCCCTTCCTTCCCAGACCAATTTTCAGCTTTCAGTGCTCTCTCACTTTGAATGACAATTACTCAGTCATGCTACACTGTACCCAAATGAAATTTTTATCATTTTGTTCACACAAATAGAGCTTTCTTTTGGTGGTATTTATTCACCACTTCATTTTTTATTTTTTGTGATATAAGCGAAAAAAGAGCGAATATTTTGAAAAAAAAACAAAATTTTCTACTTTCTCTTTTAAAAGAAACCAAAAAAATTTAATTTTGTCGAAAATTTAGGCAAAAATGTATTCTACCACATGTCTTTGGTAAAAAAAATCCTGATAATTGTATGATCATTGGTTTGTGTGAAAGTTATAGAGTCTACAAGCCATGCTACGCATTATTGAAAATGTATCAATCCTAATGCACTGATGGCCTAATGCACTGATCTCATTTCTTGAGGCCCTAAAATGTCAGGACAGTACAATAACCCCCCAAAAGACCCCTTTTTGGAAAGAAGACAGTCTGAGGTATTTAGTAAGAGGCATAGTGAATTTTTTGAAGTTGAAATTTTTTCCCCACAATGCTTTGGAAAATTAAGAAATATAGATTTTTTTTTTTTTCTTCACTAAATTGTCATATTTACAAGTTATTTCTCACACACGGTGCAGGCATAATTGCAATTACACCCCAAAATACATTCTGCTATTCGTCCTGAGTATGGCGATACCCCATGTGTGAGACTTTTCCACAGCCTGGCCACATACAGAGGCCCAACATCCGTATAGCACCATCAGGCGTTCTAAAGGCATAAATTACACATTTCATTTTCTGAGTACCTATCACATTTTTGAAGGCCCTGGAGCACCAGGACAATGGAATTACCCACAAAATGACCCCATTTTGGAAAGAAAACAACACAATGTATATTCTATGAGGCATACTGAGTCTTTTGAACATGTCATTTCTTCCCACAAGTTTTTGGAAAATGTGGAAAGAAAATGAAAACCTATTTTTTTCTCACAAAGTTGTCAATTTAGAAGATCTTTCTAACACATAGCATGTACATAGCCAAAATGACACCCCAAAATACATTCTGCTATTCGTCCTGAGGATGGCGATACCCCATGTGTGAGACTTTTCCACAGCCTGGCCACATACAGAGGCCCAACATCCATATAGCACCATCAGGCGTTCTAAAGGCATAAATTACACATTTCATTTTCTGAGTACCTATCACATTTTTGAAGGCCCTGGAGCACCAGGACAATGGAATTACCCACAAAATGACCCCATTTTGGAAAGAAAACAACACAATGTATATTCTATGAGGCATACTGAGTCTTTTGAACATGTCATTTCTTCCCACAAGTTTTTGGAAAATGTGGAAAGAAAATGAAAACCTATTTTTTTCTCACAAAGTTGTCAATTTAGAAGATCTTTCTAACACATAGCATGTACATAGCCAAAATGACACCCCAAAATACATTCTGCTATTCGTCCTGAGAATGGCGATACCCCATGTGTGAGACTTTTCCACAACCTGGCCACATACAGAGACCCAACATCCATATAGCACCATCAGGCGTTCTAAAGGCATACATTACACATTTCATTTCCTGAGTACCTATCACATTTTTGAAGGCCCTGGAGCATCAGGACAATGGAATTACCCACAAAATGACCCCATTTTGGAAAGAAAACAACCCAATGTATATTCTATGAGGCATACTGAGTCTTTTGAACATGTCATTTCTTTCCACAAGTTTTTGGAAATAGTGGAAAGAAAATGAAAACCTATTTTTTTCTCACAAAGTTGTCAATTTAGAAGATCTTTCTAACACATAGCATGTACATAGCCAAAATGACACCCCAAAATACATTCTGCTATTCGTCCTGAGTATGGTGATACCCCATGTGTGAGACTTTTCCACAGCCTGGCCACATACAGAGGCCCAACATCCATATAGCACCATCAGGCGTTCTAAAGGCATAAATTACAAATTTCATTTCCTGAGTACCTATCACATTTTTGAAGGCCCTGGAGCACCAGGACAATGGAATTACCCTCAAAATGACCCCATTTTGGAAAGAAAACAACCCAATGTATATTCTATGAGGCATAATGAGTCTTTTGAACATGTCATTTCTTTCCACAAGTTTTTGGAAAATGTGGAAAGAAAATGAAAATCTATTTTTTTCTCACAAAATTGTCAATTTAGAAGATCTTTCTAACACATAGCATGTACATAGCCAAAATGACACCCCAAAATACATTCTGCTACTCGTCCTGAGTGTGACGATACCCCATGTGTGAGACTTTTCCACAGCCTGGCCACATACAGAAGCCCAACATCCATATAGCACCATCAGGCGTTCTAAAGGCATAAATTACACATTTCATTTCCTGAGTACCTATCACATTTTTGAAGGCCCTGGAGCACCAGGACAATGGAATTACCCACAAAATGACCCCATTTTGGAAAGAAAACAACCCAATGTATATTCTATGAGGCATAATGAGTCTTTTGAACATGTCATTTCTTTCCACAAGTTTTTGGAAAATGTGGAAAGAAAATGAAAATCTATTTTTTTCTCACAAAATTGTCAATTTAGAAGATCTTTCTAACACATAGCATGTACATAGCCAAAATGACACCCCAAAATACATTCTGCTACTCGTCCTGAGTGTGACGATACCCCATGTGTGAGACTTTTCCACAGCCTGGCCACATACAGAAGCCCAACATCCATATAGCACCATCAGGCGTTCTAAAGGCATAAATTACACATTTCATTTCCTGAGTACCTATCACATTTTTGAAGGCCCTGGAGCACCAGGACAATGGAATTACCCACAAAATGACCCCATTTTGGAAAGAAAACAACCCAATGTATATTCTATGAGGCATAATGAGTCTTTTTAACATGTAATTTCTTTCCACAAGTTTTTGGAAAATGTGGAAAGAAAATGAAAACCTATTTTTTTTCTCACAAAGTTGTCAATTTAGAAGATCTTTCTTACACATAGCATGTACATAGCCAAAATGACATCCCAAAATACATTCTGCCACTCGTCCTGAGTATGGCGATACCCCATGTGTGAGACTTTTCCACTACCTGGCCACATACAGAGGCCCAACATGCAAGTAGCACCTCCAGGCTTCTAACACATAGCATGTACACACCAAGAATTACACCCCAAAATACATTCTGCTGAGCAAAAGGTAAAAAAAAAAAGCTCACCTGTGGTTTTAGCAGGCAGGAATACCATTCCAGAGCAGCCAAAGCATTTGTCCAGACAGCCAAAGGAAATGTCCAGGAATTGTCCAGGCAGCAGACAGATATGGAAAAGTATGAACATGGTTCAGTACAGTCCAAGGTTTAGCAGGCAGTTCAGGTAACAGGCATAGGCATGGCCAGTCCAGGTGGTAGGCAAAGGCATGGCAAGGTCATGTGGCAGGCAAATGCATGGCAAGGTCATGTGGCAGGCAAAAGGCATGGCCAGTTCAGGTGGCAGCAGGCAGCACTTTGTACATTGGGCCTTGGTCAGGTAAGACCTGAGGACAGGGGTAGAGGCTTCTTCCCACCCAAATCTCTACGAAGCCTCCGAGTCTCCAGACCCTAATCCGAGAAAACTAAAAACCCGGAGAAAAATGTTTTCTCCACTCGGAAAACCTTTTCTGGAGCCCCTCACATATGTGAGACCCCTGTGCTGTACAGTGGCAGGGCAAATGATCAGTTCAGGAGGCAGGCAAAAATCATGGTCATTTAACAGTCCGGGTCAATTCACGTTGAAGGCAGAAAGATGTTTGGCAGAGGCATAGTCGTTAACAGTCCGGGTCAATTTACGTTGAAGGCAGAAACATGTTTGGCAGAGGCATAGTCGTTAACAGTCCGGGTCATTCACAGAAATGGCAGATAGTGGAAAAAAATCACCTTCACTGTACTAATAGTGTAGTGAAGTATGATAGCTCCGATAGCATGTTCCAATACAGAGCCCTGGCTCGGAGGGACATTCGGGACAGTAGTATCGGGTGTCACGGCGAATTCCTCTACTTGCACATACACGACATTTTTTTGGGGGTTTGCGACCTGTTTGGGTAAGAGGGAGGATTTCGGGAAAGTGCCTTTCATGGAGTCTGGCTAACGCATCGGAGCGAATTAGTTGAGGGGCTTGGCCTTGGGGATAGAGAAGGGCTGTGAAAACTTCTTCTTGGAATTTTAGATAGGGTAGGGAACTTTGGGTGCACTTAGAAAAAATGATATAGGAATTAAATAGGGCAAGTTGCATCAAATAAATGGCGACTTTCTTGTACCAAAATAGTGATCTCCTGGTGGCCAAGTAGGGCTGCATCATCTGGTCGTTCATATCCACCCCCCCATGTATAGGTTGTACTCATGCACACATTTTGGCTTCTGTATGGGGCCTCCTCTTCTCTGAAGTTCCACCAAGGTGTCGTCATGTATTGTTGAAAGGATGTAGACATCTCTTTTTTTATCTCTCCACTTCACCGCTAGTACTTCTTCAGTCCGCATACTGGCCATTTCACCCTTCCTTAATTTCTTGGTGACCAATCTTTGTGGGAAGCCTTTGCGGTTGGTCCGTGCTGTCCCACAGGCCACAGTGTTCTTCAGGTACAAATGGCGGAAAAGTGGGAGACTAGTGTAGAAATTGTCTACGTAAAGGTGGTAACCTTTCCCAAGTAATGGTTGGATCAGCTGCCAGACAATTTTGCCACTTGTTCCCATGTAGGTAGGGCATCCAGGGGGGTTTAGCTGTCTGTCTTTTCCCTCATAAATCATAAAATCATATGTGTAACCCGTGGCCCTGTCACACACCTTATAAAATTTTACCCCACGTCTGGCTCTTTTACTGGGGAGGTATTGTTTTATTCCCAGTCTTCCGGTGAAGTGCACCAGGGATTCATCCACACATATGTTTCTATCAGGGGTAAACATCTCCTTGAAGCTGGCGCAAAAAAAATTGATTAGGGGCCGAATTTTGAATAACTTATCGTAACTGGGATGATTTCGAGGGAGGCATTGGGCATTGTTATTGAAGTGTAAAAATCTCATGATCATCTCATAACGGGTTCTGGGCATAAATGACGAATAGATCGGCATGTGGTGGATAGGTTGGGTAGACCAGTAGGAATGGAGTTCATTTTTTTTTGTCAGCCCCATGTTGAGGGTTAGGCCAAGGAAAATTTTAAATTCTTCTATGGTGAGGGGTTTCCAAACAAAAGGACGGGCATATGAGGAACTGGGATTGTTGGCTATGTGTTGGCTGGCGTATAGATTACATTGCTCCACAATGTAGGTTAGGAGTTCATTGGTGAAAAATAAATGAAAATAATAAAGTGGGGTTACATTTTCCGTCTGCATCTGAGGGCCTGGCTGGGCTGTGAAAAGGGGTATTACAGGTTCTACTGATGTATCGGGCAGCCATGTTGGATACAGTAGAACATCTGGGAGGCTAGTATGGGCACTGCCTCGTTGATGGGATCCGTTGCTAGCATCTGGCCTATCTTCTAGGAAGGTTGCAGAAGTGCTGGTGGATGCCCGCCTATCCCGAAGTGCTGCGCTGCTGGTGGATGCCTGCTGGTGGATGCCCTGGAGTGCTGCGCTACTGGTGGATGCCTGCATGTCATCCTGGAGTGCTGGGCTGCTGGTGGATGCCTGCATATCATCCTGGAGTGCTGCGCTGCTGGTGGATGCCTGCTGGTGGATGCCCTGGAGTGCTGCGCTGCTGGTGAATGCCTCCTCCTGCTCATTTCTCCTGATTCTCCTTGTTAGGATTGTATCTTCCTCTGTTTCCAACTCGGAGCCACTGCTTTCCACTGGCTCATAGTCACTATCCGAGTCTGACGGAGAGAATTCCCCGCTACTCTCGTCCGACATACTCTGGAGTATTTGGAGAGCCTCCTCTGCGCTGTAAGACCTTTTTGTCATGTTGGCGGGCAGATGTGTCAGATGGCAGGCGGCAGATGTGCCAGATGGTGGGCGGCTGTGCCAGATGGTGGGTGGCAGATGTGCCTGATCATGGGCAGATGGCGGCTGGCAGATGTGCCTAATGGCGGGCGGGCAGATGTGCCTGATGATGGTGGGCGGCTGATGTGTCAGCTGTTGACGGGCTGATGTGTCAGCTGATGACGGGCTGATGTGTCAGCTGATGACGGTGTCAGATGGCGGGCGACAGATGTGCCTGATGGCGGGCGGCAGATGTGCCTGATGACTGGCGGGCAGATGTGCCTGATGACTGGCGGGCAGATGTGCCTGATGACTGGCGGGCAGATGTGCCTGATGACTGGCGGGCAGATGTGCCTGATGGCAGGCGGGCAGATGTGCCTGATGACTGGCGGGCAGATGTGCCTGATGGCAGGCAGGCAGATGTGCCTGATGATGGTGGGCAGCTGATGTGTCAGCTGTTGACGGGCTGATGTGTCAGCTGATGACGGGCTGATGTGTTAGCTGTTGACAGTGTCAGATGTGCCTGATGGCGGGCGGCAGATGTGCCTGATGACTGGAGGGCAGATGTGCCTGATGACTGGCGGGCAGATGTGCCTGATGACTGGCGGGCAGATGTGCCTGATGACTGGCGGGCAGATGTGCCTGATGGCAGGCGGGCAGATGTGCCTGATGACGACGGGCTGATGTGCCGGCTGTTGGCGGACAGATGTGCCCGCTGTTGGCGGACAGATGTGCCAGTTGTTGACGGGCAGATGTTCACTGACAGGTGTTTTCACTGTTTGGGGACACTGTGTTTTGGGGACACTGTGTTTTGGGGACACTGTGTTTTGGGGACACTAGCTGGGTGATCAGTGGGTAAACAGCAGACAAACAGCTTTATTACTCACTGATCTCCTGGCTGCAGCACAGATCTCTCTTCCTCTCCTCACTGACAGGCTCTGTGTGAGGAGAGGAAGAGATGAGAGCAGTTACTACGCTCTCTATTTACATTACATGACGACTGTGATTGGACACAGTCGTCATGTGATCAGGAGGGCCAATCACAGGGCCCTCCTGTGTTGTGCTGTCTCTGGGGGACACAGGCAGATCGGGATCGCGCCGCTGCGCGGGCACGTGGCGGCGCGATCTCCTGTCATCTGCCACCCCCACCCCCTTGTTTACTATACGATGGCTGTGATTACACACAGCCATCGTGCGGATCAGGAGGGCAAATCACATTGCCCTCCTGCCGCTCTGAGATGCGGCGTGTCCGAGTGACACGCGCGCATCGGGATTGCGCGGCTGCGCGGGAGCGCGCCCGCGTGGTCCCGCTCCTTCTGAAGGACGTTCGGGAACGTCCAGTCAGAAGGAGGGAGCTCCCACCCGGCCGTATATGTGCAGTGGCCGGGTGGGAAGTGGTTAAGCATTATTAAAATCACTGCTCCCGAAAAAACTGACATTTTTAAAACTTTTTTTGCATTGATCCATGTCCCCTGGGGCAGGACCCGGGTCCCCAAACACTTTTTATGACAATACCATGCATATAAACCTTTCAAATTAACATTTTTGATTTCTCCCATAAACTTTTAAAGGGTGTTCCGCGGCTTTGGAATTTGCCGTGAACACCCCAAATTGTTCGCTATTCGGCGAACAGGCGAACACCCGATGTTCGAGACGAACTTACATTTGTCTCGAACATCAGGCTCATCCCTAATTATTAAGTCATCTTTAGCAGCTTTTGTGCTAAAATAGTATTTTCCGTAGTCTAATCATGAACATAGTGTATTCTTAGCAGCTTTCAAGCTATTTGAAATAGTTGAGATTGCTAGAACATTGTATGGCTAGCATAAAGGTAACTTATATGTGTGTCAGTGTATTTATTTATTTTTTTTTCTTCAGTCTTTCAGCTGTTTTTAACCTTTCTTTACTAAAGCAGGAAAGTGTGACAAATTGACAAATCTTTTAATAGCCTGATTGTCCAAAATAAATGTATATTTTTCCCTTTTCTCACATTGTGTTGATTTTCCTATTTTAAAAACACAACATGCTGCATTTTTGCTTCTTCAGCACTCAGCTTTTTACAATGTGGACAAGTGAAACATTTAAATCCATTTTCATTGCATTTTCAATCCAATTTAAATCCATCTTTTCTAGTTGGATCAACTAGAAAAAAAAAAGAAAAAAAGACATGCATGATATAAAATAAGGATTAAAAACTGATAAGAGTAAATCTTGCATTAAAACATCAAAATGCAAGGGATGCCTATTAGGGATGAGCCGAACACCCTCCTGTTCGGTTCGCAGCAGAACATGCGAATAGGCAAAAAATTTGTCAGAACAAAGTCTGTAGGAAACTAACATGAATAATCAAAAGTGCTCATTTTAAAGGCTAATATGCAAGTTATTGTCATAAAAAGTGTTTGGGGACCCGGGTCCTGCCCCAGGGGACATGTATCAATGCAAATTAAAAAAAAAAAACTGCCATTTTTTTTTCGGGAGCCGTGATTTTAATAATGCTTAAAGTGAAACAATAAAAATGAAATATTTCTTTAAATATCATGCCTGGGGGGTGTCTATAGTATGCCTGTAAAGTGGCGCATTTTTCCCGTGTTTAGAACAGTACCACAGCAAAATTACATTTCTAAAGGAAAAATTGTCATTTAAAACTGATCGCAGCTGTAATGAATTGTCGGGTCTCAGCAATATAGATAAAACTCATTGAAAAAAAGAGCATGGAATCTCCCCCCCCAGTCCATTACCAGGCCCTTTGGGTCTGGTATGAATATTAAGAAGAACCCCGAACCAAAATTTAAAAAAAAATTGCGTGGGAGTCCCCCTAAAATCCATACCAGGCCCTTTGGGTCTGATATGGAAATTAAAGGGAACTGTGCGCCAATTTTTTTTTAAAATGGCGTAGGGGTTTCCCCCAAAATCCATACCAGACCCTTATCCAAGCACGCAACCTGGCAGGCCGCAGGAAAAGAGGGGGGATGAGAGAGTGCCCCCCTCCTGAACTGTACCAGGCCACATGCCCTCAACATGAGGAGGGTGCTTTGGGGTAGCCATGTTGATGGGGACAAGGGCCTCATCCCCACCACCCTTGCCCGGTGGTTGTGGGGGTCTGTGGGTGGGGGGCTTATTGGAATCTGGGAACCCTCTTTAACAAGGGGACCTCCAGATCCCGGCCTCCCCCCCTCCCCCCCTGAGTGAAATGGTAGCGGGGTACAAGTACCCCTACCATTTTACAAAAAAGTGTCAAAATGTTAAAAACGACAAAACACAGCTTGGGACAAGTCCTTTATCAAAAAATAAAAAAAATAAAAATGTCCCATGATGTCCATTCAGCTTCTTCTATCACGCCGCCCGGACCGAAAAAGAAAAAAAAATCCGCAACCTGATCCTCCTCCATGGGAAGCTCCTGCCGTCTGACGCGTGTTCGCTTGTGACAGCTCTTATATAACTGAGGGCGGGGTCACCTGGTTACGTATATATAGATATATATAGATAGCTATATATATATATCTATATATATAGATATATATATATATAGATATCTATATATAGATATCTATCTCTCTCTCTCTCTATATATATAGATATATATATATCTATATATATAGATATATATATATAGATATATACAGATCTATATATCTATATCTATCTATCTATCTATCTATCTATCTATCTATCTATCTATCTATCTATCTATCTATCTATCTATCTATCTATCTATCTATCTATATATATATATATCTATATATATCTATATATATATAGATATATATATATATATATATATATATCTATATATATATAGATAGCGATAGATAGATAGATAGATAGATAGATAGATAGATAGATAGATAGATAGATAGATAGATAGATAGATAGATAGATAGATAGATAGATAGATAGATAGCTATATATATATAGATCTATATATATCTATGTATATATATATATATATATAGATATTTATAAAATATATATTACGTTCAGTGGTCAGAAAGTGGTTACACTATCTTTGCCAAGGTTTTTTAATTTTTGTGTGTGCAATAAATTTTGTATATGTTTGAGAGGAGCAGTTCCTAGTATATTTTTTGATATTTAGAATGTCTCTCTGGTAATATATGTAAAATAGTTGCTGGTTGAGTCCATAAATCTGGGTTCCTCTGTTTTTTGTTGGTTTATAGGGAGATAAAACAAGCCCTGTTTTAGTATTTGATCCTGTCTGTGAAGGAAAAAATACCCCGATCTATTAAAAGTGTATTTACAAAATGTAGTCAGGGCAAATCGGCAGTTAAACAAATGAGATCCTGAGGGTCTCCATGGATGTGAGGCTTTTCTGTTCTATGCAAATTACATCTAATAGGTATACCTGTAGCTGCAGGTTCTTATTACTACAGATTACTGGACTATGAAGTGACGATAAACTCATGCCTTTTTTATAACAAAATATCCCCAGAATATTTCAGATGGCTTATGCAGCTATCAAGCACAGAGGATCCAAGATAAGCTCCCAGGGGACAGAAGGAGGAAGAAAAAGGGTGAAAGGTTATATTTGCAAACTTGCTTGGATAGCCTAAAAAATGTAAGGTGGATTGAATGTTAAGTGCTCTTTATACTTCATAAATATTGCAACTTTGCCCAATATTTTCTATGAAATGTCAGTTTTAGGTTATGACAGGAACACTCTTCTTCCATTACGTCTTCCATTGTATCCACTTAGCTACCATGCTCTATCTCGTTTTACCCATGATCCCTTGTACCTTGCACACAACCTATGTTTAATCCTATCAAGCCTTTCCCCCCAGGGAACAAAGGATGAAAAGATGACACTCAGACAGGGGGCCTCCCAAGTTAAACCACGCGTGAGTTTTACATTTAAATCACATGTCTGTTAGCATATGACAGCTCCTGTCAAACTGCAGGTATTTCAGTTTTCACTTTTGCCTTACATCAAGTAAAAACATTTTTCTTGAATGCATTACAAGTATGAGACACACATTGTTCTTTGAACAATATCTGATTTCTGAATACAATTTTTGTCAGGTTGCATTGTCCAAACATTTTGAAAAACAAAAAGGCAGACTTTTATAACACGGCGAGGTAAAAAATAAAGGTGGGCATCAATAGTAGGAGACTGATGCATCTGACATTTATAATAGTAACTGAAATATTTTATAAGGATAAATGTTAGTTTTAGAAAAAATTTGCCTTTCTTTTATATTTATCTCTTCCTGGGAAAACCAATATTTGCATATCTTTTGTTATTTCCAAAAATCTGGATCTAGCCATTCAAGTTAGATGAGTCAAAACATCAGAGAAAATCCCTTTCATCTAAAAAGGTGAAACACAGACAGTGCTCACCTACTAAAGTTCATTGGTTGAACTTTGTGGACTTGTTTCTTTTTTTTAACCAGAGTAATTATGTAACTATGTAACTAAAGTGGCTGAGGTGACAACTCAACAATTTTGGATGTGTATGGAGGAGTGCCTGTTACAAAAGTTCATCTCACTTGTAGGCAGATGCTGTCAACTTTCTCCACTACAGGTGGCGCTCAACCGCAGCAGCATTGCAGGGGGAGAGGAAGTCAAGAGGAACATGGTTCCTCTATGGTTACCAGGGTCACTGAGGAAGCTATTCAATTTGGATGCTGCCACCCCATGTGACTCTAGCAGCCATCTTGGGTCAAGCAGAGCCTGTTTAAGGCCCTGGCTCCCAGTCTTGGTGCACATTTCACCTGTGGGTAGGGAAAATTCATCCATCTGACAGGGACAATGATTAGCCGCAGAGAGAGGTTGCATATGAGTAGAGAAAGGATAGAGATATGCCATCCTTCTGGAGACCTCCCCAGTTGGGTTTGGACCAGCCAGGCCACATTCCACCCCTCAAAACAGATTCTGTCAGCTCAGCTGAGACCTACTCCACTACACATTGCTGTTACATGCCGTGAGTGTTCCTGGTCGGATGCCTTTCCGACAGGTTTGTTGTAAATGACTGAATTCTACATTAATACAAGTTTTGTGTTCTGCAACCAGAGTCTGTGTGTTTACTGCTGCTGCACCATGCTGCACGACCCCACTCACTTAAAGGACTTTTGGAAGCATTTAATGGTTACGAGCATCAAATTCAGCCAGCAGCGCAGATATTCCCTTCTTTTTTCTATCAAATTCAGTCAGCATGTTTGGGGAGTTAACAGTTGCTGTTAATAAAATCACAACAGAATGCACTAAGGAAGCTGTGTTAAGACTTGATAAATACTAGTGTCTCCTGAAGGCACTAAAGGATGCCAGCTGCGAGTTTTCATCAAGCCCTAATAAAGGTCCCTTAGTGCATTTTGTTTTGATGTTATTAATATTGACTGTTCAAGCCCTGAAGAAGGGGGAGACTTCTTCCCCTGAAATGCGTTGGCTGTATTTGATGCTTTTAACCATTAAATGTTTCAAAAAGTCTTTTAAGTGAGATTAACTTTTGTACCAGGAGCTCCTCTGTACACATTCAAGAATTTCCCATCTGACAAGCACTTCCTTTGCCACTATAAGAGAGGTAGCAGCCTAGGACCAGAATATGGCCAACCTGCAGTGTATTTTAACCATGGATCTGTTTCTTTTAAGGAAAGAACACTTTACGGTTTATCCATTAGAACCAATTTTTACCTCTTTAGGTCCAGCGCAATCACACACACATCAGGCAACTCAAAATTTTTGATTTTTCCTTGCTTTCACTTTGACTCCATAAAAAAAAAAAGTTTGGGCTTTAGATACTGTAAGAAAAGCACAGTTTCAGGACAAAAGGCTTACTGCAGGATGTGTGCTGGACTATATGCACAAATGTAATAGCATGACATTGGCACCCACCAGTTTATTTAAGCTGGATTATGAAATGAACAGATTACTGGGTGATTTTCAGCTAGTTCCAGCTTTATCTGTTCCCTGCCCTGCTATATTTGCCTTCTGTCAGAAACCATGAATCAGACCAAGACAAAAGTACAGTTAAATCACACTTGTTTAATAATAAAAGTAAATAGAACAAAGGTAGTCAAAACATAGCCAAAGTTCGGTAACTGGAAAGCATAGTCAGACAAGCCAGAAAGTCAGGAAGCCAGAGATCAGCGTAGTGGAAGAGCAAGCAGGATCTGGAGCCAGAAGGAATGTCAGCCAAGCAAGTCTTAAACAGGAAGAGATAGTCTCTGTGATGTTGACTAAGGAAAAGGCAGAGATCATCTGGGCTGGACGGCTTAAGTAGGCAGGACTGAGGAGCAGGATATCATCTGCAGGTGAGTCACTGTGGAGACATAGGAGCTGGCAATAAGCCGACAGCTCAGCAGCCAGCACAGAGGAAGGAAGGGCGGAGCCCAGCCCTGACACCTTCCCATGCACAATCTGATATGCTCATGACCTGTCTCTGGATTCCTGCCTACCTGTTGTGACCTCGGCATGTACTCTGACTCCACTCCTGCATTATGTTCCTGTATCTCACTGTCTGGCTCTGTACCGATCCTGCCTCTGCCTGATGTCCTTGTATATCGCTACCCTGCTGTTGATGATCTTTTGGCTCGTGTCTTGACTACACACTTGTCTGCTGATCAAGTGTCACTCTGTTTTAGTCTCTGGTCCATGTCTGGTGATCCATGGTCATCTGTATTCTGCAACCAACAGCTGGGGTTGCCCACTACACCAGCCCATGTGCCACACCACCTGTCACCACTACCAAGGGTGTTGGACAAAAGGTGCAAGAGAAGCCCCCTCTCCAGTTCAATCTTCACCAGGTACATGACAGATGCACTTGACATCCCAAGTCAAAAGTAACATGACAGGCCTCGTATAAGCTTCCTTGCATGGCCCCTTTTTCATTTATATTTGCCTACCTTGGACACTTTTGAGAATCTACTAGAACATCCAGCTTTAAGGACTAGTGAGGAGGATTGCAGATATATCAGACTCTCTGCAGCTCACCGTTCTCTTCTCTATCTATAAGCTTTGAAATGGTGGATTACACACTCTGCAGGAAGTTTGGCATATAAGCCAGAACCTTCAGTACCTCCAACAGCACATTCTGGTTTTAGTTTTTATGATAATAATCATATAACAAATGGGATGAAGCCTTTATATAATGGCATCATCAATTATTGCTACCTAAAGCACAATGGTCTCTAAATGCGGCCCTGTTCCAGGGTTATTAAGTAAAGCAAATTATGTTAAATTAGATTAATAAATTAATCTTCCATGGATATACCTGATAGGTTAAAAGTAAAACTATTCTTGAACTACCTAAACTGAAGAAGCTAATGAATTCTGACAACTAATAAAGCTCTAAGAAATACTCTATATTGTTCACATATGCCATATTGTTTAAATGCTTTCATGACTATAACTAGGCTTGTGAAAATCCCCTTGATCTACATTAGCCAAAGGACATTATGTGATTTTTTTTTTTAAACAACACCAGCTGAATGTCACTGAACATCTACGACCCTAAAAACGTGTCTGTTCTAGTGCAGACTGGACACGATCTATAATGCATTTTAATACCCTAACGCTATGTACTCAACACAGCCGGCTGTCAGAGCTTCAAAAAAATATAACATTTAAAGTGCCTAATATATTTCATGTCATCTTCGCGTGTAGAAAGGGAAAAAAATTCAATAAAAATGGCGGACAGGATTGATCTTATTTCACAAATGTTTAGCTGGCTTTCACCGACGGCCTTCAACAGTTATTAATGTAGAAGAGTGGCACGTTGATGGTGGGTGGGAGATTATTGAAAGGGGAGTTTGCAGTCAATATGTTTTGTAAAGAGGATACTGTAAGGTTTGCACTTGGCCCTATGATCAGTTTACTGCATCCAGTTTAAACTAAATTAATTAACATATTGTGCAAAACCCTTCAAGTTTATCGTAACAGATAACATCCTGTTCAGCTTTGAATGTGTGTTTATTTCTTTATTCTGCAGAAGTTCTGCTTGTGTTCACCTTGTGGAATCATACTAGCATGCAATTTAGCGACGCAGTACAGACTTTCCAACTGCTGAGAAAAACTGCCAGGGAGATGAGATTAGAGCACTAGTCTCCGTTTTCAGGGAGGCTGACGGTGCAGTTCACAGAGGAGCGCTGAGCAAACCTGACAGCAAGATTTAGAGGAGGTGAAGATGATAGAGAGGTAGAAGGGAGAAGGAAATAGGGACAACTGTGATAGCTGAGTTACAATAATCTCAGGAGCAGTATGGTTAAATTGAAACTTCAGAAGCATATGTAAAAAAAAAAATAATGAGTAGAAATATGTTTTAATTAAAAATATTATATTATATATATGATATATTATACATATTAGTATTATTATATTTTAGGTTCAGTAATATAAATACCTGAATTTGTCTTTTTCAGACAACATCACTCAGACTGAAAGAGTGAGGGGTAGTATTAGGAACCAACCAGGCTTTGATGGATGTGCATTTGCTAACAGTGACATGCTAACAGAAAGAGAAAGCAGATTCATTTGAGAGATGACTTATCAGTGATCTTTTACTCTTTCATTGTTCAATCAGCTGACTGAGTTTCTTTGTTGTTGACCAAACTATGCTTCTGATGTAGTGCAGGTCCTAGATCTGGCTGTGCTGCCTTGCAGGGTGCCTAGATTAAAAAACTAGAAATAGAGAATTACAAATGTTTTTTTTCAGACAACATCATTCCATATACAGTATATATTTCAACTGTTTGCCTGAAGTTCAGTTTTAAAGGTGCTATACAAAATGGAAAAAGCAAATGCAAATGTAATGTTACTGAAGAATATTCAGAGACTTAAAGTGTTACTAAACTATGCTCCAGAACCCTGCAATTAGAATTAAAGATTTTAGCACAGTAGTTATCAAAACTCCTATAATGATCAAAAGACTGAAGTAGTGGGGTAAATAAACAAAGGTGGCTCTCTAGCTTTGCCAAACTTTCTGAAAACGAACCATCTAAAAGAATAATTAAATACTTCCCTGCGCCACTAAACACCACTTCATTGTCAAGAAATCCTCCTCTGATGTCTTTTGAAACTGACACTTCTGGGAGTGTTGATTTGCTGTGTTCTCAGCTGTGCACAGTGGTTCTTCTTATCTACCTACACATACACAGCTAGACAATGACTTAGAGGTTAGATGAAGGAACCACTAAGCTCAGTGGGGGACACAAACCTGGATGTTTTGGTTTTGAAGATACCTTCCAAATAGGTTTTTCTTTTTCACAATGAAGTGGTATGGGCAGCAATGTTTACATTCACTTTATTCTTTTACAAAAGTCTTCCTCAACTTGGGTTCTATGAAGTCATATGGTTCTTCCCAAGGTTGCCAGAGTTTCCTTGAGCGATGAGCAGTGTTGTGCTGATTTCCAGTGATATGGCAACTATCTCAAGGGTTTTTCTATGGTGGAATATTGAGAAAGGTGGTTTTACAGGGTCAGCTTAAAGTAGAACTTCAGGCAAAACATTTTGTTTTCATTTTGAATAGAGCGAGGGACAGTTATAACCCTGCCGGATTTTTTTTTACCATTAGTGTCCCATTGCGGAGTTTTCCCTTCACTTCCTGTCCCATAGCCAAAACAGAAAGTGAGAGGAAATCCCTGCATATTAAAGGAATTTCTTGGGGACCCCCAGGTCACCAGAACTAGTGTTCCCATTGAAAGATTTGCCCCCTATTACCTTTCTAGGGATTTTCTTTTGCTTTCACTTTTAATGATAAACGGGACAAATAGAGGAGGATGAATCTCGCTAACAGGGGGCACAGACAGAATTAAAAACCTACAAGCCTTCCAATCCCTCTGCACTCTATCCAAAACTAATAAAAGTTTTGCCTTTAGTTACACTTAATATTTGTAAATCCCATGGTCACTGAGAATCATACTTCTTAGGGAAATCCTGTCTGCAGGTATAAAAAACCCTAGTTTCACTTGATAAGCTCTCAGGTAACTTTGAGCTATGACTTAGGGTACAGCACCAAGAACTTGATTCCTTGACCAAGACTTTAATTATAGTTTTATATATCCACCTGAAATTCCTGCCATTGGGCCCAGAGTCACTTTTAAAGGACAGGTAGTCCTGAGCAATTCTCCTTTAACATCTTCATTTTTGTTACTCCATCCTTGTTGTGAACCACCCATCTATCAGACAACCACTGCAAAAGTATAGTAAAAAATAATTTAAAAACAATTTCATTACTTTAAAAATGTTAGTACTAAATACAATGTAACAGGTTATTAAACCTATGTTTTGTTAGAACAGGAAATGGTCAAAAGCTTTGTCAGAAGGCTATATGCCTACTGCAGACCTTATAAGCAGTGTCCATGGCAAGCTGACAATGCTGATCCTAATTGTGAGATAGTGGCTTAGCACTGTCAGCCTACAACAGAAAAGGCTGTTACTGGAAATATTTCCAACTAAGAAACTTTGCAATGGATTCACAAAACATGATCTTCCTCATAAAACTGTCAGTATACTGAAAAGCAGGGTGGCAAACATAGGATGAAAAATAGGTTGTGCATACACTTTACACATTGCTTTAATGTGTGTGAGCGTTCTTTGACATGGAAGAAATTGAATGTAATTGCAACTGCAGAACTTATGCAGCCACTGCGCATTAAATGCACTGTACTTTTTGCCTTTTTAATTGAAAAAAACAAATCTCCATTGTAAGTTAGAGTTCAGCTATGAAAACTTCACATTTCAATAAATGTCATTAGTGCTTATAGAATGTTTAATAAATTCGGTACACAGGAATATTTAGCATAAAAATTAGTGAGTAAATCAAGCAAGTGTCAGAATTTGCTTCATGCCGTAAAGAAGTACATGACTGTGTAAGTCTTGTTGAAGTAACCAAATCACACAAATGTGAGTCTGTATGTGTATCCTGCTATGAGCTCTGCTGTTTTCATAAAGTGTATGTAAAGATAAAATGTTTAATTTTGGAAACACTGGGTAAAGATTATAACCCCCTTTGGGTTTTTAAAGTTACAGGCTTTAATAGCGATATCTCGCCTCACTTCCTATCCTGCTGACACTAATTTCAGTAAACAAGAAGTGAGAGGAACTATCCAACAGACAGGAATTCAAATGTTTCTTTAGTTGAGAAAGGCAAGACTCTAATCCTTGGAACCCTTCAACACTTACTTGTTCAAAGTATTGAGGAGAATAAAATAATTTGGTGAGCTCAATGACTATCACTTACCTGATCGGAGACTGAAATGACGACGTAGGTCTCTCTTGTATCTCCAGCCCAAGTCCTACTGAAGGTGGAACATAGGGTACCAGGGACAAGAGGAACATGAGTGCCAGCAGGTGTTGATAGGAGTGCTTGCAGCAGGACATACAGACTTTGTTAGGCTGGCAGAACATCAGGTCAGGAACAGTAGCTATGCATGAGATCCAGCCTAAGTCTAAGGGGCACTCCACACAGGCTGCAGGTTCCAGATGTGAGGCTTGTCAAAGCTCCCAGCAGGCTTGAGACAGGAACAAGCTGTGATGAGCAGCGCTGATACAGATGACAGCCAGATAGGCATTTGAACCAGAAGTGAGAGTAGAGCCGGGAACAGCAGCAAGGTCACAGGGATAGCCGAGGTCAGCAGCAGGTGAGCAGCGATGTACCGTGACATAAGGCAGAGACATGGTCAAGAACAGAGCCAGGGCCAGGAACTGGCGACAGAGCAGAGGCAATATCCAAGTTAAGGTCAGAGGCAAGCGGGGTCAGCAACAAGGGAAAAAGCAGAGTAATACCAGGACAAGTGCAACAGCTGAAAGACCAGTCAGCAATGGAGCATGAGCAGGAGCCCCCTTAGTCTATCTGGTGCCAACATGCATTGAGTGCATGCCCATGCTCGCTCACACATGCGCCTAGTCACCATTCTGCCAAAAATGCTCATTTCTATGAGCCATTCTGCGCGCAGCACATTTCTATTAGCCAAATGTCTGGTAGTCATTCTCTGACACTGACTCTGGTGGAAATGCCCACATGAAGCAAGGCTCACCTCCAATGGAAAATACAAAGAGTTTCACTCAAATCATAAATATACAACAGGAGCACCAAACCAAATGATGAAAGAAACCAAATGGATTAAATGATTTATAGTAAGATCACATAAATAGGCAACACAGTGGTCAAACCATTCTTCCTTCATCTGGTTAAGTAGCCTAGCCTGGTAACACAAACCAAAAATATCTAGAGTATAATAATAAACAATAACACATTTTAAGTGAACAATATACATTTTTTTTGCATTTCCAGTGAGGCCAAAGATGCTGCTTGCAAGACTTTTTTTCCCGTCCTGCAAGCGAACTGCCCCAGTGTGAAAGCACTTGGGCTTTCACACTAAGGAGGCATAAGAGGCGCTTTTCAGGTGCTTTACAGGCACTATTTTTTTTTTTAACAGAAAGTTTTTATTTATCAAAAAACAAAGTGAAGACAAGCTAAAGAACTGTAAGGCACACAGTTCCACAAAGCACAATAGTTAAGGCAACATTGTATATAGCCAAAATAGATAGGTCAAACATATCACATATCTACGTGAAGGACACGTCAATACATTATGATGTAAGAGAGTGGCTAGTTGGGAGGCATATCACATGGTAAGTGATGGATTCTCCTTAGCTTTAAAGCTGTCCACATCCCAGCGCTCTATGTATTGTGGAGAAATGTGGTTTATATTTTATATATATATATATATATATATATATATATATACATACACACATATGTATACAGATATAGAGGGATTCCATATATGTCTGTCGGTTGTACCTGCATCCGAGTGTGTAAAGATGTTGCAGCCTGCATGCATCAATTCAAGAACAGGAGGCAGTTGCATCAATGTGGATTCTATATGCCTCTTATCAGAGAGTTGGATTGTAGCTGTCTCCAGCTCAAGACAGAAATATATAAATTTTAGCAAAAACCCTAGAGAATAAAATGTTGATAATTGCAATATTTTATGTCACACAGTATTTGCACAGCGGATCCTTCAAACGCAATTTTTTGGGAAAAAAGACACTTTCATGAATTAAAAAAAAACGAAACTAAAGTTAGTCCAATTTTTTTGTATAATGTGAAAGATGATGTTACACTGAGTAAATAGATACCTTACATGTCCTGATTGAAATTATGGACATTTGGAATGATGACAGATTATGGCACCTAAAAATCTCCAAAGGCGTTAATTTAATTTTTTTTACAGTTACCAGGTTAGAGTTACAATGGAGGTCTTTTGCTAAAATTATTGTTCTCACTCTGACGATTGCGGCGATACCTCACATGTGTGATTTGAACACCGTTTACATTTGCGGGCGCGACTTACATATGTGTTTTCTTTGCTGCGTGAGCTCACGACAGTAATAGGTGTTGACAGGTACTCTTTATGGAGGTATCGGGGGTCTAAAAGACCCCAAATCCCTCCTTGCACTTAAAAGTATTCAGATCGTCAAAATTGGTGATTGTGAATACTGTGATTTTTTTAAAATTGGAGCCATTGCTAGCCGAGTAAACTGGAAGTGACATTGCTTCCAGAATTTTACATCGAAGGTCCAATCAGAGCCAAATCCAGCATTGTACAGGTCTCAGCCCAGGTGGCGGATGTGCCAGCTGGTGGCCTGGGTCTCCCGGTGGGACGGGCGGCCCGGGAGGCATCCCCACCCACTTCTTTAAAATAACAGCCGAGCATTTTTTAGCCGCATTGGTTGTTATCACTAAAGAGCCAACTGCCCCTTCAAGTCAAAAATACAAATTTGCGTACGGTCGGCATGAGGGGTTATTCCTCTTAATTTATTGCTACAACGCAGTCAAGTTGCATATACAGCAATAGCTATGCCTTATTTTATACCTTTTATTGACATTTTCACTTAGGTGTGTACTCACTTTTGTTGCCAGCGGTTTAGACATTAATGGCTGTGTGTTGAGTTATTTTGAGAGGACAGCAAATTTACACTGTTATACAAGCTGTACACTCACTACTTTACATTGTAGCAAAGTGTAATTTCTTCAGTGTTGTCACATGAAAAGATATAATAAAATATTTACAAAAATGTGAAGGGTGTACTTACTTTTGTGAGATACTGTATATTTAGGATCTAACAAAGCTGCCCAGTGGTGTGCCAAGAGCTGCCCCACATACCATTTATTAATCAACAACCACTGCTCCCAGAGCTCATCTCTCTCCACTATGTGCAAGGCAAATGATGCTGTTCCATGCACACCTTGCTTACGAACAGATGTGCTAATGACATTGCTGCATCATGTCAATCAACCCTATACCTGTACAGACAGAGCGTGTGTGCTCCGCTAAGACCAAAGTGCCTCTTCAACCACCGACACCAATGTCAGTATATTACTAAAGTACAATAAACACCAGGGCTCCCTACATAAAGCACCTCCTTACAATTTTTCTGGCAGAATTGACTATCCACATCTGCAAAGTCTTTAACTGCTCTTCTACATACAATATATGTTTTTGGATTTAGTGGTCCTTTTAAAGAGCAAACGGTAATTTAGCCGAAGGAGGGTTAAGGGAAGATACGGCAATGAGCATCTTGCTCTCCACTGTATTATTGTCTTTCACGAGGTCCAATTCAAGACATTTGGAAGAGTTCACAGCATATTTTCCATTTAATAACAGCCCAGAGATTGATTTTGTTCCCTGCTATTCGAAAACAAAATGATGGGCGATGAATGATATTGCTTTCCAGTGCTGTGTATGGCATGTATGAAATTTCCGGCTCATTAGCATATAGAAAAGATGTATGTGAAAGGTCTGGCCTTCAGGGACCACACACGTTTATATGAAGGATGTGCTGGTTCGAATTTGCAGGAACTGTGCAGATGTGGGGGACACAAAACAAGTGTAGAGCCTCAGCATTATGATGAAACAAAAAGATATTTTCCACCAAGACTAATAGTGTTCCAAATGTGACAGTATTTCAACATTCTAAATAAAATAGAGCCAAAGAAAGGACACTGCTGCTAAATGTATATTTTATTAAAGTGCTAATGCCTGTTGAATCTTGCTAAAAGCTTTTTTAAAGGGACTAGTAAAATCTGTAGTGCATCTAAAGCCAAGAGCAAAAACCTAATATATTGTAGGTTACAAATCTTTAAAGGGATATTTAAATATGCCCCCCCCCCCCCCCCATTTTCACCTCTTACCTGTAGTACTGCATTCTCATTAAAATATATATTCACCCATACAGTGAATCCAGCATTGTCCTGCTGTAATCCTCTGTTACAAGGATAAGGTGATGAGGATCAGCTACTGTGCCATCACCCCAGCTACTGATGATGTGCCGGTTTCTCTGTGTGCCTGATCATGTACCCCCCTGTAGAGGTGATGTAAATATCCTAGGAGGTTGCAAGGCCAGATACATTACATTCTGGACTAGAGCAGAATGGCCGTGGGAGGGAGCTGGCAAAGAAAAAATAAATTCCTGTACTAGGGGGACAACTTTTACTCACCCTACTGTAACTATGAAGCAGCAGAGTTGTCACTCTATGGAAGAACTAAAGAGCACCTTGTAAGCAGGTGCTTAAGGGGTACCACTGAATTTATTTTTGCTGTTGAATTAATTTCACTATGTACTGTAGCTATGAGGTTAGTCTGGGTTGTCCAGGATGGGAATGGGTTAACAGTATTTGGACTCTTTCCTGAGTTTTCTTGAGTCCTGCCCCTTGGAGAAGGTCAAAATATTTACAAGGAGGGGAGGACTACGGAAGGGAGAGGTCAACATAGGAGTGCTGAGAAGGGTTCTCCTGAGCAATGTAGTTCCATCAGAGCGCAGGGTCCCTGCTATTGGGTCATCCGCTTGGGATCTCACCTGAAACCAGGAAACCACCAGTAATGGTACTTACACTGAATGAATTGTTATTTTTGGGCAAGGTATGAACTGGGCAGCCTACATTAGGTAGTGAGGGATGAACTGTGTCTAAAATGTGATGTGCGATAGACTGTTCTACTGTAATGTTCAGTAAAGTTGAGTGCCTGGTCTGAAGTCATTAAAAAGGGTGCATTAGGGTACATGGCACATCAATAGAACAGGGCCTGTAACATTAATGGAGATGAAGAGGAAAAGCAAGAGTTCCACTTAGGAAGGTATAACCATATGAAGGAGTTGGAGGGAAGTCATGCCTAACATGCAGTGGCTATGGGTAACCGGTACTGTTTGGAATGCTATAGCAGCCACGAAGTGGAAAGGTGGTACAGGGCATGGGTGACGGGTCCTCTGGTTAGCCAAGGGGGTCATTGCTCTGACTTCCTCCCTAGCAGTAGGTGCTTCTGAGCATTTGGGACCAAACCTGCAGCATGTAGACCCCATGGCGAGTGAAGGGGTTAACTTGTGCATGTGTAGGGGTGATGTGGCATAGTAGCTAAGCTGGTGGAGTGGGACACCGGCTCCTTGGTGTCCCCCTTAAAATGCTGCATTTGAAAGAGATGGTGTACAATGTCATAGGAAGAGTGTCTCACGGTGAAGAGCCTCATGTTTAATGTGTAACTGTGCAAGGTGGACAGCTCACTTTTAAGTACGGGTTGCCGCCTTAATGCTGATCTTTGCATGATCGCGGGCCCTGTTCGGCCTGAGGCACTAGTGAGCGTGTCCACGGATTGTGCCTCATTAGTGGGTCAGTTTGGCCCTAGCTCTGCAACCTGGCATAGTCCCAAACTACAGGGCTAGTAGGCCCTGCCCACAACCTCTTCCTCTGCTAATTGACAGAATATAGGCAGGTGCTCTGCAGTCCACAGAGATTGCAGGGAACAATGATAACTGAAACTATAACAAAACACTTAAGGTGGTATTTTTAACAGACCAAAAACAGCAAATTACAGAAATCATTGTGAGGGTTTACAAAAACTTTAGGCATTCCTGGCTGGAAGTTGAAGGGCACTTTAAACAGTACAAGAAAGATACTTACCGCATAACTTTATTAAAACTCAATTTAAATTGAATGAATTGCCAGGTAAGCAGATTGCTCTTATCTTTACAAATAGCCCAGTAATGGTGCACCAAGCTGCTGGCATTAAAGAGCACGAGTGGTCTATTAAGATCACTTGTGTGTGCCGCAAAATTTTACCAGATCTGGAGATTATAGCCACTTACGGTATCTACTTCAGCCAAATATTGACCTTCTATAATTAGTTAACCCCCTTCTGTTGACAATCGTAAGGTCACCTATAATGATATATTCTTTTTTTCTCCTTAATTGGCCATGCTATCCTGTTATTAAGGCCCAAGAACATCTAAATCTTTAAATACACATCTAAGCTCTAAGTAATGAGAAGTTGGTTTAATTTAATTTGCAAAGACAAAATGTTGCTTTGTGTTTCTGTTAATTCACTTAACCAGGGGAAACACTGCCTTTACCTTGCCTGCCTTTTGAGAAAAAGTAAAAAAAAAATTAAAAAAACACTTATCTGTGATGAAAATAAACCAAATGTTTATTAACTAGTAAATCACTACTGAGATATATTGTTTCAATAAAAGCTATAGAGAGGCCGCTCTATTCCTGAGACGCTGTTTAAATCTGTAAGCTGCCACATGCTGCAAGAGGAAGCCTTCCTGTAATACACAACACGTATATGAGTTTGATGAGAAAGAACTTAGCTTTAGGGCCTTGATGTAAAATTACTCGCAAACTTTGTCAACTTATTTGTTTTGTTGCTTCGGGCTGACAAATTAGATTGTAAGCTTTACGTGGCTGGACATCCGGAATAAATGTAATATATTGAGTTGAGTATATTGTAATCTCTATATTAAAATTCATAATCCTTCTTGAAGTCGATATTAACTAGTGCTATGCCGTTTAAGAATTGAGAAGATAGCCATTTATTGAAGGTATCAAGTCATTTTTGGGGACTCTTGCAAAAAGTATGATGAAAGTAATATTGGCATGTGTTTGACCGGGATGATTTGCATTATATGCCCTCAATTGCTAAAATCTCATATAAGCTTGTAAATGTTAATGTCTATATATGTGTAAATGGGAACGGGGACTTCACTGAGGATCTGAATCTTACTGAATGGCATAAATTAGCTCTCTCAGCCTCAAAGTCTTTTATAAATACTTATATTATAAAAGCAAATTACAAACCATTATTACGTTGGTACAGTATATGGTACCCACAAGAATTGTCTTGTATGTCCCAGGGGCCTCAGCCAACTATTTTAAAGGTTGTAGATAAGAGGGGACCACATATCATATTTGGTGGAGGTATGCAAAAATTAGAAGATTTTGGATTAGAGTTTACAACTTTACCTATTCTGTGACATAGACTAATAAAACCTATCATGGAGGCACCGAAACAAACTAAAAAGTTGATCTCATTAATTTACTTAGCAGCCAGGATAGCTGTAGATAGATCTTGGAAACTGCCCTCCATCTCCTTTGATCAAAGCAAAATTGTCGTGAGAAATAGTTTATTCGAAAAAATACGGGATCCATGAATACATTATCTTTCTGGAGGTTAGGATGAGGTCCGGCGTCTTGGGTTGCAGTGCACCCCTGCCCCCCCGACTTTTCTTTCTTTCTCAACTGTTCCCTCACCCAATACTTCTCTTTCTCTTATCCTTTTTTCAGATGCTTCTTGGACTTAATTGTTATTTAGTTATTTTGGGTGTTAAGGTTTTGATATGATCTATTGCCATCTATTGCCATCATAATCATCAACTCGTTGCATTACTTTGTGTAATCCATTCTGGTTAAACACCTACTATAACTTGCAACATACACTATGCTGATTGTTGTCTTCCTAACAGTATACAAATATGTCTTCATGCCTATCTGTACGATTGTCCTCTTTTGTACCTTATTTACAACAATTAATAAAAATCATTGGAAAAAATTGTTAATTACATTGCAAAAGTATTTTTTCTTATGTTTAAATTCTCAGCTTTTGTTAACCCCTTAACACCAACTGTATGCATATATGGGGAAGCACAACAATGAACCTTAACTCCTTGACGCCGGCCGTATGCAAATATGTGGCCTCTCAGTGCCTAAACTTTAGCGACAAGTGGCAGCATATTTGCGTAAATTGCTGCCAATACACTTGTGCTGAGAGCGTGAGCCTAACCGAAAGCTCCCGAATGCTCCTTGCGATCGGGAATTTTCAGATCATGTGACAGCAAATCACAGCGTTCACCTGATCTTAAGCCCCACCCCACCTGCCGGCATCATATGCCTCTTAAAGGTGTCAGTGCTAAGAGGTTAACACCAAGCTGCCACATACTTGCAAAAAGCTGGTGTCCTTTTTTTGTTCTCGGAGTACTTTCACTGAGCCCCTCCAGCACAATGATTGTTCAGTCTTTGACAACTTCTCAGTAACTGTTTACGATTGAGAAGCAGTGGGTTGGACTCCCGATCATGTGATTACTGTGTTCACATAGATGGAAAGCCCATATAATGCCTTAGGCGTTACGTAGGATTATTGAAGCCCATAAGCACTCTTTTCATCAAATAATAAAACCTCCTGAAATAAAAAGGTTGATTGAATGAAATAACAAACACAAAGCCATCTTTGAAAAATATTAGGCCACAGCCTTTTATTGGGGTTAAAAGCACATGAATAGTTTTTTTTTAATAAATTTCCCCTCAACTTTTTTATAACCATAAACAGACTAAGGATATTTGAAATAAATAACAAACACCAAAGCTCAGTCACTAAGACTCGAGCTGGATGTCATAATCCATTAAAGTTCTGAATCGCACTGTTCACCCACAATCATGGGCGACAATACCCCCACCAAAGGATAGCCATGACTAAGGAAATGGAAGGTGATACAGCTGGTCTTCATTTAAGATCTAACTGCTGAAAGTCACCTCACTAGAAAGATATTTAAAGCTGTATGAGAGTCCCAATTGGGTGCAGGTTTTCCTTCCAGAACTCTCTAGTCAATCCGAGAGTAATGAGCAACTAGCTGATATGCTTAGCAACAGCAGACAGCTGGGAATCTTCCTGGGTACAGTAAAGGGGGAACCTGAAACAGACAAAAGGAGAGCCAAGAAACTGCCTGGTACCACAAGGCCCTAGCAACTAAACAAGCTTTAATCTAGCTTTCATGAGGGGTGCGGGACTTGCAATCTCAAGGAGCCATTTCATGATGTTTGTGGCCCAGACAAACTATTAAGCTCTCACTGGCTTGTAAGTGAGGTGCAGCATGGTGCGGCGGCAATAACACATACAGTCTGAGTGCCATGTGAGGAAATTGTATTGAAGTAAAGCAAAAACAGCTCACAATAAACTATGGCTTAACTGGGAGCACTTGTGAATTCCAACAGCATGTAGTGAAGAAAGTTTCAGCAGAACTGACAGTGCTTGTTAGTAGTTAGGAGGGCCAGAATGTGGGCTGGCCGTCTTGTGCCCAAATGGGAAGATGCTCAGAGAAGTTGCAAACCAAACGTTTTCCCACCTCAACCTTTCCCTACCACTAGTACTGTCCCTGAAGACGGTTCCTACACTGCCCATTCACAAATGCACACCAAAACCTTTGAACAGGGACTTAAAAGGACTTTGCTGACCCAAGATGGCCACCAATAGTCACCTAAACTAGAATGCTGCCTCCAGGAATCAGGAAACCACAACTTAGTTTCCTCTGACTTCATCTCCAGGCTGTAATGCCACCCCGGTCAGGCACGACCTACAGTGGAGGAAGCAGACTGTACCCTTCTACAGGCTACAAAGAGTTAGGAAATACCTGGTGGTCCACTGTTGTCACCATTAGGAAACCTGCTTTGAGAAATACCAAGCAGCTATTGCCGGACAAAATGTTGACTAAAAGAGGCTACAGGAGATTAGCTGCACTAAGATACAACAAGGGATGAAAAAATTATAAAAATTAATTGTAGTTATATAAAAAATGCTGATTGTTCATGATACACAATGTTTTAGCAAACCAAATGTCATACAGATAGGGTTCAATTTGGGTTTACATTCACTGTAACATCATATTGGATATTAAGGTTGTAATCAGTCACCTCTGGGCACTATAGGAATGATGGAAATCTAGAAATCTGCAATGTCAGATCTCCTGCCTGCCACCAGGGTGGTCAGATCAGATCAGTAGAAGGCTCTTACTTACAATGACACTGATACATTAAATTTTATAATGCTCCAGGTGAAGACCTTTCACATACATCTTTTCTATATGGTAATGTGCCTGGAAATATCATACATGCCTTACACAGCTCTGGAAAGCAATATCAACTGCACCATTCATTGCCCGTCATTTTGTTTTCAAATAGCAGGGAACAAAATCAATCTCTGGGCTGTTATTAAATGGAAAATATGCTGTGAACTCCTCCAGATGTCTTGAATTGGACCTCATGAAAGAAGATAATGCAGTGGAGAACAAGATTCTCATTCTTGTATCGTCCCTTAACCCTTCTATGATCAAATGACTGCTTCCTCAATAAAAGGACCAGTAAACCTTAAAGTATTACTAAAGGTTCAGCTTTTTTTAATAATTAACAAACATGTTATACTTACCTGCTCTGTGTAATGGTTTTGCACAGAACAGTCCTCGGGTGCCCTGGTGAAGTTCCCGGCTCTTCCCTCCTGCTGAGTGCCCCCGGGCAATCTGCTTGCTCCAGGGGCACTCGTGCATGCTCGTTCCCGATCATGTGTACAAGACACACAGAGGAGGCCTCGGCCCCTCACCCCCCTCACTGAAATGGGATCAGGCTCAGGTAAGTGTTAGGGTGGGCTGAGGGGGAGCTGCACACTAAAGGTTATTTACCCTCATGGATAGAATGCATGAAGGTATAATACCTTTAGCCTTTACAACTACTTTAAAACTGTATTAAACCCAAAACCAAAAATGTAGTATATTGCAGCTTACCAATAATTAGATGTGGCGGCTACATTAGTTCTCATTTTTTAGGCCTTTACTCTGTTTTCACTTGGTGATCTGGTCAGTAACACACTCTGGATGAAGGCGCACACCTTTGGATGGCAGATTTGTTGTCAGCAGCGTTGATTCTTCTCTTGACTGTTAGATGATGGATGTTCATCACACTGTTGATTTGGGGACCCCAGTTTAAAGGCTATCTATCTTCTTAATCTCTGATACCTCTTGGCCTCCGTGCCCTTCTGTTGGGTTTTTCCCTTTGGCTGCGTGTCCAGCCCTCTGATCCCAGGCAGAGCAGCCAAGACCGGTGTCATTCCATCATACCTTCTCTGGTGGGAGGGGCCTAATCCAGTGGTTGATTTTTGAATCAATAAATGATGCTTTGTACATCACATTCGCTGTATGCTGGTTATCAGTCTGAAATTTGCTTTGTCTCCTGACATTTGTTTCACGAAACACGCTGTAAAGCATTTTGACAGTGTTTGATGCCTACCATATACTTCTAATATCAAGTCCAATGTGATGTATTATGTTGGATGCTAGTGTATTTTTTATCCATATGTGTTCCATGTTATACAGTGCAATGAGTAAAACTGTTTACTACTTTTTAAATATTGGTTTGTACAATTTTTGGGCTATACCCCTTTAAATCCCTATGGGCCATGTTTTTTCTACTATTACAGCAGCCTTGTCAGTCTGGGTGGAGGGCAGAGTTAGGTGTACTGGTAGATGTAGATAGACTAAAACATTGAAATCAAACCCCAGCTAACACTTTAAAAGCAGTTAAAGTAAAAGTTTTTTTTTTTTCATTTGGGATTATTTTCTTTTTACATAAATAAATAAAATCTGATTATTGTGAGCTCCCCTGTCAGTGGTAAATTGGTAAATGGTTTTTCTCAACCCTCCAACTGTTACATCTGCAGGATTGTTCTATTGAAAAACAACAACCTTATTGGCTGGATCATCAGGTGAAAATAACTATGCATATATGAAGTATGCCTTGTATAATGTATTTTGTTGTTGTATTGTACTCACATTGGGCACAGTCAGTTCGAGCTTATTGGAACAATATCCCTTTTTGCCCAGGTATAGTGTTAGTTGGCATGGTGCAGTAATGTCAAGGCCTGTGTTCATTGGCATGGTGTGCATGGAATACCATCATTTACTATGCATATAGTGGAGAGTACCAAGGTCTGGTGGCAGTGGTTGTTGATTGATAAGAGGTGTTTGGGTTTTTTGTTGGCACATCACTGGACAGCCTTTTAGATCCTCAGGTAGGGGGAAGTGGAGATGAACAAAAGAAACATCTCTGGTGGTATTGGATCTGGAGTTTATAACATTTAATATATCAGTGCCACTGATGTAAGAGTCTCCTACTGGTCTGATCTGATAATTTAGGGGTTATCCACATGGTAGGCAAGGCCCAATTATGGTTAAAGGTCAGTTCACACCATGCATCGCACAGGAATATGCTGTGCATTCCTGTGCAAGTCGCATGCTATCCGGGTGCAGTGCTTTCAAATGAATGGGCTGAAATTGAAATGGACTGCATCAAGTTCAGTGCATGCGCTACTTAAAAAAATGCACAGCAACCGGATTGCATGATACTTCTGTACCATGCAATCCACTTCAGGCAAACGCACTGAGTTTGCAACCTGCATTTGGGGTGTCGTTAAGTTAACACTGACGTCCACTGCAGATCACAAGTGCAGTGTGTTTTGAACATGGTGCTGGAAATGCACACAAAACGCAGGTTTCCCACTACATGTTCTGCTATAAACAGGCCTTAAGTCCGGGTTCACACTAGAATGTGGTGCAGGAAACTTATGATCTGTGACTTTTTACCTACTCCAAATGCACTGCCTGTACAATCCTCAGTGGGTGCCAGTGCAATTTGTTTATTGGAGATTTGTGGGATTTTTGGATGCATTTTAAATCAATTGAAAAAAACAATTAAAAAGTATAAATGTTATTAATACATAAAAACAACACAGTTGCATTGAAAAAGACTCATACAGTACAGTCCTTAAAGGTACAGCATGATGGTGTGGTTCACAACATTTTCCCCCTAAAATGGGGCTTCCTCAGCGATCGCTGTCCAAATGAATATCAGAGCCTTCCCAAAATATATTATAATTGATAATGGTTCAGGGGGTCAGACAGACACCATAAGACCAAACACCGGCCTGCAAGCAATCATAGAGGCATGAAAGAACCAGCTACAAAAATAGTATTCCTGTCAAAAGAGCAGATATAGCGTAACAAATATTGCAACAAGTGCCTAAAAATGGAATTTACACTTACAGAGTCTAGTTTGCAAAGAAAGTGAACACGAGGATGAGAAACTCCTATTTGGGGACTCAGCACATGATCTGAGGTCCTGTAGGGAGTGGGTGTCTCTCCTTGTGGTTTCCAACTGAAAAAACACGAGGAGAGACACACACTCCCTACAGGACATCAGATCATGTGCAGAGCAGCTTATTGGTCTTATGGTGTCTGTTTGACCCCCTGAACCACTATCAATTGGAATATATTTTGGGAAGGCTTTGATATTCATTTGGTCAGCGTCCCCTGAGGAAGCCCCATTTTAGGGCGAAACGTGTTGGGAACCACACCATCGTGCTGTACCTTTAAGGACTGTACTGTATGAGTCTTTTTCAATGCAGCTGCATTGTTTTTATGTATTATTAAAATGTATAATTTTAATATTTTTTTTCCATTGATTTAATATGCACCCAAAAAATCCCACAAATCTCCAATATACAAATTAATTAAAGGATGTGGTGCTATACTGTTGGTATATTGTCCAGAAGCTGAGTTTTTTTGTGTCAGTGCAATGTTAACGACACCCCAAATGCAGGTCGCAAATGCAGTGCATAGTACAAAACTACCAAGTGATCCATTTGCAGCGCATTTTCAAAAGTAGTACATGCACTACTTTGGTGCGAGGAGTCACTTTGGTGATTGACGTCATCCCGGCCTGGCCAATGATCAATACCCAAAGATGTTAGCGGCCGTCGGGGAGCTCAAAGATGCCACATCATGTGTATGCTCCATCAGACTTTTACTGATTGAATTCCAGCCAGCAAAAAAATGAGAGCATGTTTTCAATTTTTCAGTCAGAAAAAGTTCCTATCCGAAAATGCGATCGTCTGTAGCAATTCCAACGTGCAAAATTTCTACGCATGCTCGGAAACAATTCAACGCATGCTCGGAAGCATTGAACTTCATTTTCTCGGCTCGTCGTCACTGCGTTCTTAACGTTTCGAAAGTTCAGCGAACTTTGTGTGACCGTGTGTATGCAAGGAAAGCGAAAGAGTCACATGTTACTGATCTGTGAACACTGAATCTTCCTGCCACAATGTTCCTCCCTACAATACACAAATTTACTCCATACACTTTTACACCCATTAAAATTCTTTTAGCTCCCAAAATTATAAATATTATAGGGTAGGTGGGATTTATGTGCGTATTTGCTCGCACATGAGAGTATTTGCATGTAGACACGTAAAATACTAAACAATAAGGCAGATTTTTGAATTTATTACTGGTTATTACTGTGCTCATTTTCTGATATTTATTGATACTTACACACGGCAGTGGGCTGCATTCAGATCGGTGGCGCTTTAACGCCCGTGTGCAAGAGCCCTAGTAGATGAATAATATGAAAACCATTACAATGAAGGGCAAATAACCCATTTCACATGGACCATTCACACAAGCAGGATTAACATGCCTGAGCATTGAGCAGATTCCCTCTTTCCATCTAATTGGGGCTCATGTTGTTGGTGGGGACCCGCCCCTTACCAGAGATATAAGCTGCTTGGGCCGGCCAGCTGACCATTTCACATGGACCATTCACACAAGCAGGATTCCAGGCATGCCTATGGCCATAGAACCACACACAAGGTAATTGAGTTTGACTTACACCCACTACAACATTTCTTTAGGTTCATTTTAGTCTTAGATCATATAGTCCACCATTATATGGTGGTTTTGTTTTTGGTTCCATCTGTTGCGGGTACATGTATACATAATTTCCCTGGCTGTAGTTTTTTTAGCTAACACACTTCATATTACTACAGCAATCATCACCATTCATCACTTCACTCACTCACAGGCATAGGCTCATCCCATTAATTAATACATTTATTTCACATGGTTTCATCTTCATACCCTTGCAGAGCAGTGTGGACTGTTAAGCATACCCCAGATTCACATGGTCACCTGGTCTTCACCTAGCTGCTGTCTCTGATCTGGATGGGACTCCTCACCTCAGCCCCGGGGGAGATCATCATCCCTGTCCCCTGTCTTCCCTTGGGCACCACCATTGGGCCGTATTGTAAGTTATACACCTTTATTTTGAGAGATTGTTCTCTGATCAAAGGATCTCCTAGATTTATAGATATTACTGATTTAATTTCAGAGCATTTTACTCCTGATGGAAAAAAGAGGTGGAAGGCGCGTGATCAAATGCTAGGATCAAGATAATACAATTTATTCATATACAAATTAGATAAATGCATACAAAAAATAACTACGTGTTCATAAAAGCTAGGTTGCAAAATATACACATTAAAAATTGAAAGTTAAAAGTTAGACATGCCCAAACAAGGGCAAGTATTCAAAGGTGGGCTGACGCGTTTCGAGGGGTACCCTCTTCATCAGAGCCGTACAAAAGGAAGAAAGTATGTACAATACAGTAGACCAACATAAAGAGGAGTGGCTAGTTGGGAGGTATATCACATGGTAAGTGATTAGTTCTCCTTAGTTCTAGACTTGTCCACATCTCAGCGCTCTAGATGGAATAGAGATCAAATATGTGTATAGTACAGAGCACATATTGAAAATGTTGGAATTGTATACTATACAATACAGAATACAGACCAGAGACGTGTAATTGAAATTAAAATTAAAATTAATATGTTAAAATACATGAAATGTAAACATGTTTAGGTGTTGAAATAGTAATAAAAGTATTAAAACATTGAAACATTACAAATTAAAAAGCCTTTCAAAATTGGTATTCTCCTTATAGTGTTGTTTAAAATATTATTTATTGGGGGCGCATGCGCGGCGGCACCTAAGATGGACGCGTAGTCCGGGAGCTCCGTCCCGCCTCAGCAGACCGGAACGAGTTTCCGACACTTGGACCGGCGAAGGACACCTGGGATAGCCCTACCCAGCCACCGGACACCCAGGGGACATTCCCGATGTACTCGGGAGCGGTGAGGAGGAACTTGAAACCGGCCTTTGAAGCCGCTGTACCGCAGGCCGAGATTGCCAAGATGGCAACCGCACCTCACAGCTCTCCTCAGGCTGCCCAGCCGAATCACCCATACACGGCCTCCCCCTCCCTGCTTCAGCCAGAACACCCGGCAGGCGACATTCCCTCAAACCCAGCCTCTCCAGCATCCACTGCTTCTCTCCTAGAGCATAATCTGATGAATGCAGGTCCTCCCCAGTCTCACCAGCCACTACAACATGGGGATTCAGGCCTACTCCAGCCAGCATCAGTAGAAGATTTATACACTAAGTTTGCAGAACTTCTGGACAGAGGCCTTCATAATACTGCGCACAAAATTACCAGTGACATTAAAGCAGACCTACAGAATATTGGCACTCGTATGGAAATCATTGAATCTAATCTGGAATCCACAATTTCCAGAACAAACCAGAATACTACATGTATACAGACCCTGCAGGAACAACTCGAGACTGCTAATGCTAAGATTGACGACCTTGAAAACCGTAATCGAAGATACAACTTTCGGGTCAGGGGGCTCCCTGAATCCTACAAGGACATCCCTGAAACTATAAAATCGTTTATTAAAGATTTGCTCCCAGACACCCCACAGCACAGGCTTGAGCTGGATCAGGCCCACAGAGCACTCCGGCCTCCTAGAGCTGACGGCCTTCCCCGTGACGTCATGGTGAAACCACATTTCTTCTCAATCAAGGAAGAGGTCATGAGGAAATCGAGATCCATGTCTGAAATTTTGTTCCAGGGACACCGTCTGCAAATATTTGCTGACTTATCCCCCTCGACCATACAAAAAAGGAGAACCCTAAAGCCACTTCTCCAAATCCTGATGGACAGAGAAATCAAATACTGGTGGCTCTTCCCGTTTCAACTTAAATTGCTCCACAAAGGCAAGGCTTACACATTTGGATCCCTGCAGGAAGGAGAAAAGGTTTTTCTTCAATTAGGCTTCATCAACCAAGACCCGACTGCACGCCAACCAGGAAACCAACCCAACGCAGCAAAGAGACACTTGCCCACGAGTCCTCTGAATCCGGTTTGGGAGAAAGCAAGAAACAAAAAGTCCAAGGAAATCAATCCTCCATGATCTCCAGTCCATACTTTTTCTTGGGAACTCAAATCCTTTGACTTTCACTCATTTTTGGTGAATCCTTTCCCCCCCCCTCTTCAGCTGTTGGCTGAGGGGGTGGGGTCTCCCCGTTCGTGACCCCCGAGATGAGTGCCAAGTTGGAACACCCTTACGCCTTTTTTGAGGCGATCTCGGGAGACATGATCCTCTGAGATGCAGTTAACCCATGCTCTTCTTCATATATTGACTTTGAACTGCGCCTTCACAACCTTTCGTTGGCCCGGGTGGGTGGGGGGGAGGGCGGGTATCCATCATACTAGACGGACCTTGGGATATAGTATTAGTATACCACACAGATTTTTGAGGTCCCCCGTGTAGTCCCCCTCCTCGGCTAATTGGGCGTACTCCCCAATATCCCTTGCTGTTCCAGGTTCCTTCGCACAGTTCTACTATTTGTTTATTAGTTTGGCTATTAATATATTGTCCTGTACATCTTCTCCTCCAGGCTCTACTTAAAGTGAAAGCTTAAGTTTGATGGAGGCTGAGGTGTATGGGTCGGGCCAAGTGCCTTTTTCTAGGATATACTTATTGATTGTTCTATTGAGTGGTCCCTCTGCTGGGGCGGTGTTCATGCCCCCCTCTCTACCTAGTGGTATCTGGTATTCCAACTGCCACTGGACAGAACCAATCTCTTCCTCATAGAGAGATTTTTCTGTGACTCACACTGATTGATGGAGGACTCTGTCCCCTCCATTCTCCGGGGATCTCCCTTGCTCCCCGTCTTTCCTCTTTACCTCCCCTTTTTCCTCCTCTGCTTATACTCTAACTTGCTTTTCATCACAGGAGTTGACTGGGGGAACTACCTTAGGCATGTACGGCTGCTCACACCGCTTTCGACACATCATTTGACGAACCATAGAATCCGTGGACACAGGATGGTGAGTGTTGTTGATTACCCTGCTATGCCCCTACCTTTGCTCGATGGCTAATGACACACCTGTAAATGCAGCCCTCAAAATAGTGTCCCATAATGCCCAAGGTCTGAACTCCCCATCCAAAAGACGCAAAGTCTTTCAATATCTACAATCCCAAAAAGCAGATGTGATTCTTCTACAGGAAACTCACTTTCCCAGAAATTTCAACCCTACATTCATCCACTCCAAATTCCCCTTCTTTAAACTTGCCAACGCTGAGAATAAAACGAAGGGGGTGGGTATCTTTATTTCCAAACAATGTAAATTTTCCCCCAAATCTGAATTTAGGGATCCGGAAGGGCGCTACCTTCTCTTGGTGGGTGAATTAGATAACCAACTGTACTCTCTAATTTCGTATTATGCTCCCAATCGGGGCCAGTTGGCCTTCTTCGAAAAAAAACATGTTTAAAGCACTAACGCCACTATTGGAAGGCACAGTGATATATGGAGGCGACTCTAATTCGGCCTTTGACCAGGGCATGGACAAATCACGTCCCCTGGGCAAGCGCCTCATTAGACCGACAAAGCAGAGCCTTCGCATAGCCAAACTTATCTTCCAGCAGGGACTAATAGACATATGGAGAGAAGTAAATCCTACACTGCGGGACTACACACACTTCTCTAACCCCCATGGGTCCTTCGCAAGAATCGATCACATCCTTATAGCCTCAGCATCCATTCCGCTAACGCACAGGGCATATATAAAAGACGTAGTCTGGTCGGACCACTCGATGGTGATTCTTGTACTTCAGCGCCCAAGGGGCCATACACCTGCCCGCAGATGGAGGCTTAACGAGTCCATCCTGAGTGACCCGATCAGAACGAAAGACATCGAAACTAACATACGCAACTACTTCCTCATTAATGATACAGCAGATACTAGCCCCTCTTGTCTCTGGGCGGCTCATAAAGCAGTGATAAGAGGACATCTAATCCAACTGGCCTCTCAAATTAAAAAAGAAAACAAAACCGACATAGAAAAACTGGATAGGGAATATACAGCCTTAATTAAACAACACAAAGCGGACCGTAATTCGGTCCCTATCACCCAGCTGGATGCAGCACGCACGGCCCTAAACCTTGCCTTAACCACTAAAGCTGAAAAATGGCTTAGGTGGACTAGAAACAGATTCTATAGCAATGGCGACCGAATCGGTTCTATGCTTGCAGGCAAACTATCCCCGAAATTCCGTCCCCCAGCCCTGCCAAAGATCAGGATTCAAGGTGGCACTCTGTCCCAAAACCCTCAACGAATAATGGGGGAATTCCTAACCTTCTATAAGTCCTTATACAGTAGTGGAACCAGCCCTACTCCAGAGGCTATGGACCTCTTTCTAAATAATCTACAGATTCCCAAATTACAAGCTAGGCATCGCCAGATACTAGATTCCCCTATTTCAGCCGAAGAAATTTGCACGGTCATTAAAAACCTGAAATCACACTCAGCCCCAGGCCCTGATGGTTTTTCCACACCGTACTACAAATCATTCTCTACCTTACTCGCCCCATACATGGCTAGATTCTTCAATGCTCTTAGGAAGGGGGACCCCTTCGATACCTCACTTAACACGGCCTATATCACGGTCCTCCCCAAAGCAGATAAGGACACCAGCTCGGTCAGCAACTATAGACCAATATCTCTCATCAACAATGATCTAAGGATTCTGACTAAGATCCTTGCAGACCGCCTGGCTTCCTTCATCAGCATATACATTAATAAAGACCAAGTGGGCTTCATACAGGGCCCTGACCAAATACGAAGAGCGATAGACATAGTGTCTCTTATCAATTCCAACTGGGATGGGGGCTCATCTAGGCAGGGATGTCTTCTATCTCTGGACTTACAAAAGGCGTTTGACACTGTCCAATGGCCCTACATTTTCAATTTACTACAAAAATGGGGATTTGGGGATTCTTTCCTCAATGTCATTCACGCATTGTACTCAACTCCCTCAGCTCAGGTGCGTCTGCAGGGATTTTACTCAGACTCCTTCCCCATATCTAGGGGTACAAGACAGGGTTGCCCACTCTCCCCGTTGATCTTCGCCATAGCGATCGAATCCCTGGCGATTGCCATCAGAAACAATCCTAACGTTCAAGGTATTCAAAGTGGCTCCAGATGTCATAAATGCGCATTATTTGCGGATGACATCTTGCTATTTGTCTCCTCCCCGCTGACATCATTCCCCAATATTTGCTGTCTCCTGAATGATTTCGGGAAAATCTCAGGCCTCAGGGTCAATTACGACAAATCTCAGGCGCTTAATATCAATATCCCAGATCCTCTCCTGGCCAGACTCAGGGACAGCTTTCGGTTCTCATGGAGCAACTCTTCCATAACATATTTGGGGATACAGCTAACTCCTAAGACTGAACTCCTTTATCAAGCCAATTTTCCCCCTCTTTATAAAAAACTGGAGGAGGACCTATCTCGTTGGTCCAAGCTGTCCCTGACCTGGCTAGGCAGAATCAACACAATCAAGATGACACTACTCCCCCGCATCCTTTACTATTTTAGAGCTCTCCCAATACCGGTCGATAATATCCCTCTAAAACGCTTCCAGGCCAACATTGTTAAATACATATGGGGTAAAGGGGGACACAGATTCTCTAAAGCGATCCTGTTTAGACCTAGGTCAGAGGGCGGCTTTGGTTTACCAAACCTACTTTGGTACCTACAAGCGGCTCAATTAGCCCAGATTTCCACAGTCTACTCTCGATGGGAACATCCAGACTGGATCCACATAGAGAGGCAAGCGGTCCCCCTACACACCCTAGACTTCCTCCTCTGGAGCCCAAAGAATCTTAGACCCCCCATCCTCTCCCCAACATTGTCACATTCATTTGCATTATGGGACAGACTGAAAAGTAACAATCGCTTAACATCCCCCTCGACACCACTACAGCACTTATTCCACAATCCCGACTTTCCTCCAGGTCTCAATATTTCAGACTTTAAATGGTGGCTCGACAAAGGGATGTACAGAATAGGACACTTCCTACGACCTTTAGGCCCAATCTCTAGAGCTTTTTGTGTCAGCAAACTAGATATGCCACAGTCGGAATCCTTTCGATTCTCCCAAATTTCAAGCTTCTTACACAATAAATGTAGGTCTCTACCGAATGGACCCCAAATGACTCCTTATGAAATATGGTGTGGCCGGGCCTGCGAGCAGAGGGGGGGGCATCTCGGTGATCTATCGGGCACTATCCTCTGCACAGATCAAGGCACCGTACATGCTAGCCTGGGAAGAGGATCTTTCTCAAAGTTGGCAGCTGGAAACTTGGCACAGGAACTTCTCCCAGTCCTACAAGGGCATTTTAAACACTGTTCTGGTAGAAGCTGGCGTGAAGGTGCTAACTAGATGGTACCTGGTACCCTCCAGGATAGCTTGCTTCTACCCTTTGGCCTCATCCCTTTGTTTTCGGGGATGTGGCCTCAGGGGAGACATGCTTCATACGTGGTGGACCTGCCCTAGAGTCAGACCATTCTGGCACAGGATTTTCACTTGGATTAGTAGGATGGCCGAAAGGCCTGTGCAGGCGTCCCCGCTGGTAGCTCTCCTCAATTTTCCAGTAAGGGAAGTCCCCAGGGCTACGCGACGCCTCATCTTCTTCATCATTCTAGGAGCTAAACTCACCCTAGCCAAAGCCTGGAAAAAATCCTCAGTATCAACAACCCTAGCCAAAAGAAAGATCTCTTGGATCATGAACCAAGAAAAAATGGCTAGTGTGGTCCTGGACAACTCGACCAAATTTAAACAAATTTGGGAACCCTGGGCAAACTTCATTGGCGTCACGCTTTGACTCTTTCTCAGAGCTGTCGCATCTAGATGTGTCTGATCTCCCCCAGTCGACTCTTATGCATCTCTTTCTACCTTTTTCTCCTCCACCACCTCTCCCCTTTTCTTCTCTTTTTTTTCTCTCTCCCTACGCCTTTCGTCCTCTCCTCTTCCAACCTTAGCTCCTTACTGACGGTCATGGGCATTGGCCTGCTCTCCAACGGCCATGACCTGGGACTCGGCCGGGGCTCATTTTGCGTTTGCCTCCGATCCGGGCCCAGATTTAAACAGCCATAGGGGAGTCCATACTCCCTGTCTCCTAACTCAATTATTTTCATATTCATCTTTTTTAGTCTCTAATGTTGAACAATTTCTGACAGAGCTATTTAATGATCGGAAGACATCAGATCAACTCATACACCCATTGTGGTGAGAAATAAGTCTGGTAGCATCCGAGCATCTCACCTTCATTCCCATTGGAGAATAGACATTTTCTTTTCTCTAGTTGGAAGAAGGTCGGGGGTGGGGAGGCCTCGCCACAGTATGTCCCCAATTGGAGTGGGGTCCTCTTCATCCCAATATCACATATAACATTTACTTTATCTGATCATATGTCTTTTCTTGTTTACTACATGTAAAGCTCATGTCTCACGTTGTTAACTCTATTTTATGATGTTATGTACTCCATAGCTTTATTGAGATGTTTGTCATGCGACCGTGTTGGTCATCTGTTTTTTGCTGACTCGAGATGTGGTCATGCTATGCAATGTTTTCCCCTCCTCCCTTTTCCCCTACTCATCTTATTTATTTTACTCCTGATGATTGGCATGAGGCTTGAAACGTGCGTCGAGTATACATCGAACTGATGCCTAGACAAGTTTGGCTCACCATGAGCAATTGATCATGTTCATTGATTTTTCATGAATGGATGAATTTATGTAACTGTAATGCTAATTATGTTGTATTTTATTTTGTATAACAACTATATATTCATACAAGTGTATCATAGTACACTGTGTCCTGTATTACAGATTGACACTCTTTACAACGTGATTTGTTATTAATAAATAATTTTATGAATGATTTGAATAAGGTACTCATTCAGTGACATGCCTCACACAAAGTCCCATTCCTTTCTCTTTTCTGCTGTTTAATACATATCAGGGATGGAGGCTTGCCAATGCTATATTCAGGTTGTGTTAGGTTGCATTACGATATAATACATAGAAGAAACATAGTTAAAACATCAGAAGAAACAAAAAATGTTCTGCACTAGAAGTATAGAAATACGGTATACGAATGGCACAAACGACTTTTGCACTTTTTCTACAGACTCTCTGAGTGCTCCTTAAGTGGATTAAATCTTTCTCATGACAACAGAGCATTAGAAATCCAGCAGTCAAACCCAGCAGTTGTATAAAATCTTCAGCAATGTTGTGTAGTTAATAACCATGGCATTTCTCCTCTTTTGGACCATGGCATTCCTACTGACAATAAAGTCTCAGATACAATCAGTAAAATGCAGATATTTAACCATCATAGCTGATGGAAATGAGGCTGCTTTGTGCTGAAACCACAGTCATTTGATGAGCATTAAAACTCTCATAATGGTTGTTTGTTTTTGAGCGTTCTCCACCACTAATGTTGCATATGACTTAATTAATATAGTGGGAATATGAAGTCAGTGAAATTGTCATTCCAACACTTGGCAGTTACAGTGCCAATGACAGTCCTTGGAGTTTTGTTTCAAAATCTTTTTTTACAGGAATTTATAATCTCAAAATAAAGAAAAAAACTACAAATGTGCTTCATTACTATAAATTAGTATAGCGCTACCCCTGCAGGAACTGCTGGTATTCGGGCCTATTTCTCCCCACTGAAAGCATGCACAGCCAGGCGCATGACATTTTCAGGATTCTTCCACTGGGTTAAGAATCAGTCTAGGGGTTTCTTTTTAGGGTTTTTATTGAACAGGAACTTGGATAGAGATGGAGAGCATGGGATAATCTAAATTATGGAACTGTAGAACTTGAGGACTGCTAGGCTTCTGACTGCTCTATACATAATTCTGGCTGTATTGCACAACCTAAGCATGCACTGTACTGTCTCTTGACTGTATTTGTACAACTCCTGGCTGTCTTGCACATCTCTTGGCTGCACTGCATTAAGTTGTAAGGTAAACCACCCCACAGTCACTTCTACACTGTGTAGCAGGATCAAGTACTTTGTCCGTCCCAGAATAGTGGCGCTTTCTCACACCTGTTTTCCTGGCTCTATCCAGACTCTGATCTAGGCTCTCTTTGGTAGGCCTTGAGGTCACCAAAAGCAATCTGTAGACCTCTCCTCTCTGTCTTTCTGCCCCAGGAGCACAGCCCCAAGCCCAGGGGTCTCCTTGAGGAGGCCGGACCCTGGAACTCTGCACCCTGCTGCCAGGAATGTATAGGCTCTCCAGTCACCTACTGGACAACCCTCTCCAGGGATTGGCTGGAGTCCCTTAAATATTTAGACTGCCCATTATGCCTCTCCTCCCACTAGAATTCTAGAAATATTCAGAAGACAGGGGGGAGTAGCAGAACAGCAGCCTGTGAGATACTGAACACTCCAAAATAATCAAACCCTGTTACACTGATTACAGAGGCGCTAACTAAATTTGCCTCGCAGCTTACAGCCGTGGCCAAAAGTTTTGAGAATGACACAAATATTATTTTCCACAAAGTCCACTGCCTCAGTTTTTATGATAGCAATTTGCATATACTCCAGAATGGTATGAAGAGTAATCAGATGAATTGCAATTAATTGCAAAGTCCCTCTTTGCCATAAAAATGAACTTAATCCCATAAAAAAAAAAAAACATTTCCACTGCATTCAGAACTTTGATTTCAAGGTATAGTATAAAATTTTTTATTTAAAGACAATTTTAAAAATTGTTAAAAAAACAATTATGCCAAGTACAATACAATACAGCACGGAGATCTCTACTGTTCCGATACCCTCCACGCTTTACACTTCATGCCCACAGGCACAATCATTACTTCCCTCTTTCAACCCCACCACTACAGACGAAGTTGCTAAACTACTTACTAATGTCCACCTTACCACCCGCCCTCTGGATCCTGTTCCCTCACAAATGCTACACTCTCTAACCCACATCTTCAATCTCTCCCTCTCTTCTGGCATCCTCCTCAACTCTCTAAAACATGCACTTGTCAGACCCATACTTAGAAAGCCCTCACTGGACCCATCCAATCTTAACAACCTACGTCCCACCTCCTTGCTTTCTTTCTTATCCAAACTCCTCGAACATCTGGTCTACAACCGACTGAGCGTCCACCTCGCTGATAATAACCTTCTTGATCCCCTTCAGTCTGGATTTCGTCCTCAACACTCCACAGAAACTGCTCTCCTAAAACTAACGAATGATCTACTAACGGCCAAAACCAATCAATGCTATTCTGTACTCCTGGACCTCTCTGCTGCCTTTGATACGGTTGACCACCCCCTCCTCCTCTACAAAAGAATCTACATGCCTTTGGTCTCCGTGACTGTACACTTCGCTGGTTCTCTTCCTACTTATCCAACCGCACCTTTAGCATTTCTTACAACTCTACTTCCTCCTCTCCTCTTCTTTTCTCTGTTGGGGTCCCCCAGGGTTCTGTTCTTGGACCTCTCCTATTTTCTATCTACACCGCCTCCCTGGGTCAACTGATAGCCTCCCATGGCTTCCAATACCACCTCTACGCTGACAACACCCAAATCTATTTCTCTACCCCTCAGCTCACTCCCTCTGTCGCCTCACGTATCACTAATTTACTATCAGATATATCAGTCTGGATGTCACACCACTTCCTCAAACTCAATCTATCCAAAACCGAACTTATAATTTTTCCTCCCCCATATTCCACTTCCCCTGATCTCTCTGTCAAAATTGATGGCACAACTATAAGCCCATACCCACATGCCAAGGTTCTAGGTGTAGTCCTAGACTCTGAACTCTCTTTCAAGCAACACATCCAATCACTGTCCAAATCCTGCTGCCTCAACCACCGCAACATCTCCAAAATACGCCCCTTTCTAACCAAAGATACAACAAAGCTCTTAATTCACTCGCTGGTCATATCTCGCCTCGACTACTGCAACTCCCTTCTCATTGGCTTACATCTACATAGTCTATCACCTCTTCAATCTATCATGAATGCCGCTGCCCGACTCATCCACCTTACCAATCGCTCTGTGTCTGCCACTCCTCTCTGTCAATCCCTCCACTGGCTTCCGCTTGGCCAAAGAATTAAATTCAAAATTCTAACAAAGTACAAAGCCATCCCCAATTTTGCCCCCAGCTATATCACTAGCTTAGTCTCTAAATACCAACCTACTCATTCTCTTCGTTCCTCTCAAGACCTCCTGTTCTCTAGCTCCCTCGTCACCTCCTCCCATGCTCGCCTCCAGAACTTTTCCAAAGCCTCTCCAATCCTATGGAATGCCCTACCCAAATCTGTCCGCTTATCTCCTACTCTATTATCTTTTAGACGATCCCTGAAAACCCTTCTCTTCAGAGAAGCCTACCCTACCCACACCTAACAACAACTGTATTTTCATTTTTCCATCAGCTCATCCCCCACAGTTATTACCTTTTGTTTCCACTTGACCCTCCCTTCTAGATTGTAAGCTCTAACGAGCAGGGCCCTCTGATCCCTCCTGTATATTGATTTGTATTGTAAGTGTACTGTCTTACCTCATGTTGTAAAGCGCTGCGCAAACTGTTGGCGCTATATAAATCCTGTATAATAATAATAATAATAATAATAATACAGTTTTATGGATACAACACTTGATAATCACATCAAAAATCTATTTAGAATCATATATACTGTATATATACACATTAATTTATTTTTCAGTACAAGATGATTCTTACATACATGTGCACATTCACTCCGATGACACCATTGCTTACCCTGGTCTCTTGAAATATAGTGTACTCTAGTCAAATCACTATATGGATCAAAAAGTCTTCTAGCATCAAGGAAACCCTTTGAGAGCTATAGGCGACCATAGGGGCATTCATGAACCAGCTATAAGAACACAAAAATGGTAGGTTAATTTCAATGTCAAAAAATGGAAATGATTCTCCAAAAGATTAAAATACAGTATATGGAAAAAAAGAGATCAACTTACAAAACTAAGTCTTGCAGTGAACTCAATATCACTTGTCTCTAAGGCTTAAGGAAGCCAGAAAAAAGACAGAGAAGTAAATCAAAACAAGAAGAACTCAAAATGCACATACCAAGATTGAGTCATTAATATGAAGCGGTCAATATGCGCTTCAAGACTGCAGTAGCCAATATCAAAGATTATTATGTTAAATGTGCAGTATGAAAGTTCATATAGCTATTAGTATAGACAAGTACCTGGTGTCCTGCAGTAGCATATGTGTCCCTGTATTTCCACTGCATTAGTGATGAAGGCTTTATGGTGCCCAAGAAAATCCTGCAAGCGCCAGAAGCGTCTCCTACAGTTGATAGAGCTGCGGGATCGGGGAACCACCAGAGCAGAGCTTGCTCAGGAATAGCAGCGGGTAGGTGTGAGTGCATCTGAACGCACAGTAAGACAGTAAGACAAGGACTTTTGGAGGATGGCCTAGTGTCAAGGAGTGCAAGAAAGAAGCCATTTCTCTCCAGGAAAAACATCAGGGATAGACTGATATTCTGCAAAAGGTACAGTATAAGACTGCTGAGGACTGGGGTAAAGTCATTTTCTCTGATGAAAGGTGAGCACTACCATCAGTCCTGTGTCATGCCAACAGTAAGGCATCCTGAAACCATTCATGTGTGGGGTTGCTTTTCAACCAAGGGAGTGGGCTCACTCACAAGAACACAGCCATGAATAAAGAATGGTATGAAAACCATTCAAGAACAGTTTGGTGAGGAACAATGCCTTTTGCAACATGATGAAGCACCATGCTATAAGTGATAACTAAGTGGCTTGGGGAACAAAACATCAAAATTTTGGGTCCATGGCCAGGAAATTCCCCAGACCTTAATCCCATAGAGAACTTGTGGTCAATTCTCAAGAGGCAAGTGAAAAATAAAACCCCACAAATTCTGACAGACTCCAAGCACTGATTATGCAAGCATGGGCTGTCATCAGTCAGGATGTGGTCCAGAAGTTGATTGACCACATGCCAAGGCGAATTGCAGAGGTCTTGAAAAAGAAGGGTCATCACTGCAAATATTGACTCTATACATCTGTATTTGTCAATAAAAACCTTTGACACTTATGAAATGCTTGTAATTATGCTTCAGTATACCATAGTAACATCTGACAAAAAGATCTAAAAACACTGAAGCAGCAGACTTTGTGAAAATGTATATTTGTGTCATTCTCAAAACTTTTGGCCACATCTGTGCTCTTATTTAGGAGGGTGCTACAACAGAACTAAAGAAAATCAAGTCAACCGGTCCTCCTTTCTGCTACTATTTAACAATCACTTACCCTTCTCCAAAAGTAGGGTTCTTCAGCATACAACTAGACAATGCCTGAGTGTAAATCTGATCAATGCCTCACTGCTAATCTGATTATCCCACCCCTTTGCTGTAGCTGAGGGCAAGTTCTGTGGGAGGCAAGGGGACTGACTGACTAAGGTAGCCAATTAGTGCCTACAGCTTACACAGAAAGCTGGAAGCAGCAGTAAGGGAGCAGTTGCCAGGACCCCATTGACCAAGTATGGCCATGTGGCTGAATTAGGTAAATTAGTTCAAAAGAAGCCCTGCCACTTTGTATACATGCACCTGCGTGGTAGGGAATCTCCCACCCACAGTTCATTGGCTCAGCAAAGACAGCTAACTTCTGGGCTCAAACTGAACCTGGTTTGGATCAAAGCTTTATCCATCCCTACTCGAAAGGTGTAGGTAAGTTTTCTTGGGGACACCTGTTCCAGTAAAAACTATCAAAGCTGGGGTATAGGTAAATTGCCTCTAACTTCCTGTTATTTCTCCAGGACTAGAACTAAAGAAAAATATCCTCAATGGGGATGAAAGCAATACTATATAGCACCCTCCTAGTCAATTTGCTAGGATGTTAGGCAAATTTGGTTATTTTGGTTCCTCTGTAATCAGTGGAGCAGTTCATTGCTTTGAGCTGTTCTGTGTTTCACAGACTGCAGGTTTAATTGTTTCCCCTTTATTCTAGAGGATTCTAAAATCATAGTAGAGGGGAAAGATAAATGCAGTAAGCAGTCTGTATATTTATAAGATTTCAGCCAATCCTTGGGGAGGTGTGCCTGGTAGGTGGCTGAAGAGCACATAATTAGTCTGAAGCCTGGAACAGCCAGATTCTTGTCCTACTGGAGGAGTACTGAGCCTGAGGGGCTCTGCCCCTCTGCGCAGACTGCTGGATTTAGCTACATGTTCATTAAGGTCCCAGCTGTGGCATAGCTAGGAGGCCAACTTCTAAAAACCTTCTTTGAAACTAATCAAGGGAATTTCACCTAGGGACCTGGTCTGGAGAACTCACTGAAGAGTGCCTGGTGGAAGCTGTTAATGGACTGACTGTCCTGTGGCATTGTGAGCATTAACCTCTACCTCTCTGAAGAGTGTCTAGTGGATAGTGCAAGGAAGCATTCAGTGATCCTGTGATATTATGAGTACTGACCTGACCTCAGGGTCCTAGTGACTGTGTACTGTTTCCTTTGGGTGGAAGAGCCAGTGGTAGTTCTCTCTGGGGTAGTTTCTAAAAAGGGACTCAGTTCTGTCATCTGTATTTGCTCCAGCATAGAGGCCATTCAGAGAGGCTTAGCAAAGTGAAGTGACATCGTGAAAATATTTAGTAAATCTGGAGTATCCCATATCTCCCTACACCCCATCCAAGTTCTTCAGCAATAAAAAAAAAGCTAAAAAGACATTCCCTACATTGATTACTGAGGCAGAGTGAGTGAACTGTTGTGGTGTGCCTAGCTGCTTCTGCACTAATCTTGGTAATCTTGGGAAAGAACCAGTTAAATTACAGCCGCTCATTCGGGGGTATCACTACAACTAAAAACCTGATCGTTTCTTGCCCTTCCCCACTGTTTCTAAACCCAAAATGAAATTTCTGCTCAGCCTAATCATACAGGTATTATGCGGAGTCATACATGAAGTAGTGATTATTTAAAATAATAGTAATACTAAAATTTAAATTTAAACATTTTCTTATATTGAGTCTTGCCAGCTCTGCATCCATGTGAAAAACACTGCTTGCAAGTAATAAAAGCATAAGCATAAACTGCAATAATATTGTTCACTATCATTTAAACATATATTCATGTTTGGGTAATAAAACACCCATATATGGGATTATTTTCCAGCCAAACATATTTAAACATAACATGGTGCAAGAAGCCAGGAAAGTCTAAATGGATTTTATTTTTATCTTCGCTAAAACACAGCATCGGAAAAAAAGAAATCTTCAAACTCTAAAATGACTTTAATATGATATCAAGGTTAAAAAGTAGGAAAATAAACTTAGGCAGACCTGTATATTATTTGTCTTAAAGAGAAACAAAATATTCTGCAAAAAAAGGAAAAAGAAGAAAAAACATACAACATAAAGCATAGTAGTAGTAGGAGTAGTGATAATAATAGTAGTAAAAATAATTTAAAATACTAATTAAATTAAATGTATGTGACTATTGGAGTCTTTAATTTGCTGTGGGAGAAAAAAAAACAACACTAATTTTAATTTTAATGCAAAGTTTCCCTTGTACTGATGCTGGCTGTCCAAAAGTTGAAATCCAAAGTCCTCTGCCCCACTTCACCTCATACCCCTGCAGCAGTAATCTTTCAGTGCTGTGAGGCATAAATGAGAAGTATGGGGTTAGGGAAAAAAATTATACTCACCTAGGTGACTAGGGCACAGCCAGGGCCAGTTGTCCAACCCCCAGATCATCCTCCCCCAAATACCCAGTCAGGGTCCCTGCTGCCACAGCCATGCCACTTAGCAACAGCACAGGCTGTGCAGCAATCAGAGCTGTCCCTGAATGTATGGCGGCTGACCAGATGGTCCCTGGCCATCTCTATGACCTTCGGAGGCTGGAAGCAACGTCATGATGTCACTCCCAGCTCTGGCAGATATAAACTGTTTTTTCACCCTTTTATATCTCATGCTTTGCAGGGTAGAGGAGATATCTGGGGTCTTATAGAACCCAGATCTCTAGATCTCTCCATAAAGAGGTCCTGTCATGCCTTATTTCTATTACAAAGGATGTGTACATTTCTTGTGATAGGAATAAAAGTAATCAAAAAAAAAATTAAAGGGACAGGGTAGAAAAATAAATAAATAAATAACACATTTTTAAAGCTAAATAAATAAATAAATAAATAAATAAAACATTTTTAAACTGCACATGTCCCCTCATGCTTGCATGCAGAAGCAAACACATATGTTATGTAGGTCGTGCCCACATATGTAAATGGTGTTCCTGCCACACATGTGAGGTATCGCCACAAATATGAGAGCAATAGTGAGAGCAATAATTTTAGTTCTAGACCTCTTCTGTAATTTTAACTGCTAATCTGTAAAAAATGTAAAGCGTCACCTAGAGAGATATTTAACTACCGTAGTTTGGCGTCATTCCTCGAGCGTGCAAAATTTTAAAGCGTGACATGTTAGGTATCTATTAACTCGGCGTAACATCATATTTTTCATTATACAATAAAAATTGGGGTACATATTCTGTTTTGTTTTTTGTTTTAATTCATGAAAGTGTTGTTTTTCCCCCCAAAAAATGTTTGAAAAATTGCTGTGCAAATAGCGTGTGACATTATATATATATATATATATATATATATATATATATATATATATATATATATATGTTTGGGGGTTCTAAGTAATTTTCTAGCAAAAAAACACAGCTTTTGACCCGGTTGTCAAATGGTTAAGTTACTACCCACCTCGGTAGGACACACTTTGATATCTTATATATGCTCGCTGATGTTAATCAGAGTTCCTTAACTTGCTGTTTATGTATACTTGTCTACTCTATTGAGCCTTACCCAGTTGTTTTATGTCCGGTTTGCTAGCCAGAACTTTTGTTCTTGGTTCACTTTGAATTCCAAGTGTTATTTCTTTATTGCAAAACAATAAATGAATAAGAAAAATCTGGTTTACTGGTTATGTATGCGCACCTTCTCTTTTCAATAGTAAATTATATTATTTGAATATTTTTCGTTCTAGTAACTAGAAGAATTTTTATGCATGTAAATGTGTGGACTATATGGACCATATCAAACAAAAGCCAAGGAAAAATCCTTGGAAAAATTCAAAGCTCTACTTACCAACCAGCCTGCAACCAACCAGATTGACCTGTCTAATAGTATGCCTTTAAAAACAGGGCTTTAGTTGCACAAATTAGCAAATACATGCGTAAGCTACAGGCCCCAGCAAGGCATCCTGTGATCCGTAGATTATATGGACCATACTCACATTTTTTTTGTGCATGAACTATTTTCCAGTGTTCATTCATCCATACAGTGTGCAGGGATTCTAAATGAGCTAAATACAATCAAAGTGCATTAAAACAAAAGGTGTGCAAAGTCTTCCAGTTTGTTTTCTGCATTAAGGTAAAAAGCGCTTAGACATTGGAACCCCTATAACTGAAGCCCAAGATAAATGCTTAAGGGTCCCTGCAAACTAAGGATAAGTCCTTCTAGACCCAAAGCATACTGCAGAAATAGGAAGAGATTGCACAACTGACGCACACCTCATCGGCCCAAGTGGTTAGCAGGTAAATGCATCCTCAGCTCGATTGATTCAGACCACAACTTCAACATGTTCCACCCTGCCCTCCATGATATAGCCCTGAGGGCTGGGCAAAACTAGTTGGAGTTGTGGTCTGGATGAATCGAGCTGAGGGTGCTTTTACCTGTACATACAAAAAATACGCTGCGCTAAGGTGAAAGTGTAAATCTGGAGAATATTCAAATGCTAAATATTAATGCATATATATATATATATATATATATATATATATATATATATATATATATACATATATATATATATATATATATTAGGGATGAGCCGAACACCCCCCGGTTCGGTTCGCACCAGAACCCGCAAACGGACCGAAAGTTCGCACGAACGTTAGAACCCCATTGACGTCTATGGGACTCGAACGTTCGAAATCAAAAGTGCTCATTTTAAAGGCTAATTTGCATGGTATTGTCCTAAAAAGGGTTTGGGGACCCGGGTCCTACCCCAGGGGACATGTATCAATGCAAAAAAAACTTTTAAAAACGGCCGTTTTTTCGGGAGTAGTGATTTTAATGATGCTTAAAGTAAAAAAAAAAAAGTGAAATATTCCTTTAAATATCGTACCTGGGGGGTGTCTATAGTATGCCTGTAAAGTGACGCGTGTTTCCCATGTTTAGAACAGTCCCTGCACCAAATGTCATTTTTAAAGGAAAAAATCTCATTTAAAACTGCTTGCGGGTTTAATGTCATGTCGGGTCATGGCAATATGGATGAAAATCAGTGAGACAAACGGCATGGGTACCCCCCAGTCCATTACCAGGCCCTTTGGGTCTTGTATGGATATTAAGGGGAACCCCGCACCCAAATTAAAATAAGGAAAGGTGTGGGGCCACCAGGCCCTATATACTCTGAACAGCAGTATACAGGCGGTGCAAACAAGACAGGGACTGTAGGTTTGTTGTTAAGTAGAATCTGTTTGTAATTTTGAACATTTTTAACGTGTTTAGCTCCAGCCAAAAAATCTTTTCTAAGCTTTTTGGAAAACATAGGGAAGGGTTATCACCCCTGTGACATTTGTTTTGCTGTCTTTCCTCCTCTTCAGAAGATTTCACCTCACTTTTTTGTCCCAATGAAAAATGTTTTTTGAAAATTTGGGTTTTTTTGTGGAACAAGGATTGGAAAGCATCAGTGGAAAGGAGAAATTGTTTTCCCATATTAACTCTTACAGGAGAGAATTTCCCTTCCTAGGGGTAGATTTCATCTCACTTCCTGTTGTATCCTTCCGTTTGCAAGTAGGAGTCGTTTGTAAGTTAGATGTTTGAAAGTAGGGTCCTGCCCTATATACTCAGCAGAAATTTGGGCCTTAGGTGTTGCTGTGGCCACAACACTGTAAGCCCTCACAGGGCCCTGCTGTGAAATATTAGATCAAGAATTGTAATTACATGCCCCTGTTGAACAGGAGCTGAAAAATTAGGCCTTAGGCACTGGTGCTGGTGCCACAACACTGCAACCCCTCACAGACACTCTAGTTGGAACGCAGGAACGAGCCCTGCTGCAAATTATTGCTTCAAAAATTGTAATTACACGCCCCTGTTAGACAGGGGCAGAAAAATTGGGCCTTAGGCACTGGTGCTGGTGCCACAACACTGCAACCCCTCACAGACACTCTAGTTGGAACGCAGGAACGAGCCCTGCTGCAAAGTATTGCATCAAAAATTGTAATTACACGCCCCTGTTAGACAGGGGCAGAAAAATTGGGCCCTAGGCACTGGTGCTGGTGCCACAACACTGCAACCCCTCACAGACACTCTAGTTGGAATGCAGGAACGAGCCCTGCTGCAAAGTATTACATCAAAAATTGTAATTACACGCCCCTGTTAAACAGGGGCTGAAAAATTGTGCCTTAGGCACTGGTGGTGGCGCCCAGAACCAAAAATGTTCTTACAAGCTATCAGCGTGATGATTGAGGAGGAAGAGGATAATTACTCAGGGATAGTCACTCAGCATCAGCATAGGCAGTCTTTGAAGGGATCTGAGATTTCAAAAAAAATTATTCGGTTACATCAGCATCAGGTGCTTGGTAGCTGGTGGTGATCCAAGACTCATTCATTTTTATGAAGGTCAGCCGATCGACCAAGTCGGTGGACAGACGCACCCTGTGATCGGTTACCACGCCTCCAGCAGCACTGAATGTGCGTTCCGAAAGAACGCTGGATGCAGGACAGGCCAGTAGCTCAATTGCATACTGTGCAAGCTCTGGCCAGTGATCCATCCTCAAGACCCAGTAACCCAGAGGATTTTCGGTGGGAAAGGTGTCCAAGTCTGATCTTGCCCCTAGGTATTCCTGCACCATGTAAAACAGACGCTGGCGATGGTTGCTGGAACCGATCATACCTTGGGGCTGCGGACCAAAAAATTGTCTGAACGCATCGGTCAGACGGCCACCTTCTCCACCGCTCCTTCTTTGACTGACCGAAGCCTCAGCAACACGTTGTCCAGAAACAGGAGTTTGTAACCTCCCAGTCTCTGGGAACGCGTTGCACAGACCTTTCTGCAAGGCCTCCCGAAGATGTTTCATCCTCTGCTCCCTCTGCGATGGCAAGATAAGGTCCGCAACCTTACCCTTGTAACGTGGATCAAGGAGGGTTGCCAGCCAGTATTGGTCCTTCTCCTTGATACCACGAATACGAGGATCCTTACGCAGGCTTTGCAGGATCAGGGAGGCCATGCAGCGTAGGTTTGCTGAGGCATTCGGTCCGGAGTCCTCTGGGTCACTAAGAACGACATGGTCCGCAGCCACCTCCTCCCAGCCACGTACAAGTCCATGTGTTTCTTGGGACTGATCCCTTAAAGACTGCTGCTGATGCTGAGTGCCAGGCTCCACCTCCATACTGACACAATCTTCCTCCTCCTCCTCTTCCTCCTCGTCCTCTTCCTGTGTGATCGGCGGGCACGCAGGAACACTGTCTGGATAAAGGGGGCCTTGAGAGCTAAGGAAGTCCTCCTCTTCCTGCCTCTGTTCTGCCTCAAGTGCCCTGTCCATTATTCCACGCAGCGTGTGCTCCAACAGGTGGACAAGGGGGACAGTGTCACTGATGCATGCACTGTCACTGCTCACCATCCTCGTGGCCTCCTCGAATGGTGACAGGACAGTGCATGCATCCCTGATCATGGCCCACTGGCGTGGGGAAAAAAAAACAAGCTCCCCTGACCCTGTCCTGGTGCCATAGTCGCACAGGTACTCATTGATGGCCCTCTGCTGCGTGTGCAGCCGCTGCAGCATGGCTAACGTTGAGTTCCACCTGGTGGGCATGTCACAGATTAGGCGGTTCTTGGGCAGGTTAAACTCCTTTTGGAGGTCCGTCAGCCGAGCACTGGCATTATATGACCGGCGGAAATGCACACAGACTTTCCTGGCCTGCCTCAGGACATCCTGTAAGCCCGGGTACCTGCCCAAGAACCGCTGCACCACCAAGTTAAGGACGTGAGCCAAACAGGGCACATGGGTCATTTGTCCCTGTCGGAGGGCAGAGAGGAGGTTGGTGCCATTGTCGCAAACCACCATTCCTGCCTTAAGTTGGCGTGGCGTCAACCACCTCTGAACCTGCCCCTGCAGAGCTGACAGAACCTCTGCCCCAGTGTGGCTCCTGTCCCCCAAGCACACCAGCTCAAGCACCGCATGGCATCTTTTGGCCTGCGTACTTGCGTAGCCCCTTGAACGCCTACGGAGCACCGCTGGTTCCGAGGAAGAGGCCATGGAGGAAGAAGAAGAGGAGGGGGTGGAGGAGAGAGGTGTGTCACAATCAGCATTTTGGAGGCGTGGTGGCGGAACAACCTCCAACACTACTGCACCTTGTCCTGCATCCTTCCCAGCTGCCAGCAGAGTCACCCAATGCGCCGTGAAACTTAGGTAACGTCCCTGTCCATGCCTGCTGGACCATGAGTCAGCGGTAATATGCACCTTACCGCTGACCGCCCTGTCCAGCGAGGCATGGACATTGCCTTCCACATGCCGGTAGAGAGCCGGAATCGCCTTCCGTGAGAAAAAGTGGCGTTTGGGTACCTGCCACTGAGGAACCGCACATTCCACAAACTCACGGAAGGGGGCAGAGTCTACCAACTGAAAAGGCAGCAGTTGAAGTGCTAGCAATTTTGCCAAGCTAGCATTCAACCGCTGGGCATGTGGATGGCTGGGAGCAAACTTCTTTCGGCGGTGCAGCAGCTGGGGCAGGGAAATTTGCCTGGTACAATCTGACGTCGGTGTACCAAAAGCAGATTGCCCACAAGTACTTGGCTGTGACACACCTAATTCTACACCTTCATTCCTCTCACTGCAGGTCTCAGAGAGGACTGAAGGTCTAGTGGGGTTGGAAATCTCAGCTGATGAGGAGCAAGGAGAGATCCTCTTTGTTCTTTGGTGTGGGTCTTTTAGATACGCTTGCCAACGAACTGCATGGCAGGTCAACATATGTCTGGTCAAGCATGTGGTACCCAAGCGGGAGATATTTTGGCCACGCGAGATACGCTTGAGACATATGTTGCAAATAGCAGCGGTGCGATCTGATGCACTCGTCTCAAAAAAGGCCCACACCAAAGAACTTTTTGAATAACGCGCAGAGACTGCAGCGCCCTGCACATGTGGAGCTTTGGGGTGTGATGCAGTCAATGTGCTGCCCTTAGGCTGGCCCCTGGAGGGCATCCTGCCTCGTTGGTGATGTGCTGCCGCCTCCTCCTCCTCCTCCTCCTCCTCCTCCTCCTCCTCCTCCTCTCTCCTATCAGGCACCCACGTTGAGTCAGTGACCTCATCATCCCCTCCCTCCTCATCACTGGAGCAAACCTGGCAGTATGCTGCAGCAGGGGGAGCATGACTGCCAGATTGCTGTCCTTCTTGGGCACCCCCTCTGTCCGCGCTCATGTTACTGCCTTCATCGAGCTCAGTATCGTCATCAGAGCCTTCCAAACGCTGGGCATCCTCCTGGAGCATGTACCCAACACTGTGGTCAAACAGTTCGAGGGAATCCTCATGAGGACATGGTGGAGCTAGGGAAGGAGTCACTGATGACATTGAGCTGAGGGAAGAGGCCGCTGCTTTGCCAGACAAAGCACCCTGGGCATGGGTGAGAGAGGATGAGGAGGATGAGGACGGCTTGGTCATCCACTCGACCAAGTCTTCCGCATGTTGCGGCTCAACATGGCCAGCTGCCGAAAAAAAGGCCAAGCGTGTCCCATGGCCACGTGCTGATGAGGATGCACCGTCTCCACGACCAGCACTAGACACAGAGCCTGCTTGCCCTCTCTTATTGGCTTGTGACTGTCTGCCTCTCCTTCTTGGCCTTCCAGACATACTAATGGCCTGTAGCTGCACTAAGCTGGGATAGAACACCTGTAATTTTCTTCAAGTAGCTTTATATACTGTAACCAGACAAGCCTGCCTGTCAGTAGGAAGATAACAGGAACGGATCTAGCTGAACACTGTGAGCAGGACGCACTGTACTAAATGTAAATAGTCTAGCTGCCTGACCGTGGTACTAATAGGATCAAATAGAACACCTGTAATTTTCTTCAGGTAGCTTTATATACTGTAACCAGACAAGCCTGCCTGTCAGTAGGAAGATAACAGGAACGGATCTAGCTGTACACTGTGAGCAGGACGCACTGTACTAAATGTAAATAGTCTAGCTGCCTGACCGTGGTACTAATAGGATCAAATAGAACACCTGTAATTTTCTTCAGGTAGCTTTATATACTGTAACCAGACAAGCCTGCCGGTCAGTAGGAATTTAACAGGAACGGATCTAGCTGAACACTGTGAGCAGGACGCACTGCACTAAATGTAAATAGCAGGAACGGATCTAGCTGAACACTGTGAGCAGGACGCACTGCACTAAATGTAAATAGCAGGAACGGATCTAGCTGAACACTGTGAGCAGGACGCACTGCACTAAATGTAAATAGCAGGAACGGATCTAGCTGAACACTGTGAGCAGGACGCACTGCACTAAATGTAAATAGCAGGAACGGATCTAGCTGAACACTGTGAGCAGGACGCACTGCACTAAATGTAAATTGCAGGAACGGATCTAGCTGAACACTGTGAGCAGGACGCACTGCACTAAATGTAAATAGTCTAGAAGATAACAGGAACGGATCTAGCTGAACACTGTGAGCAGGACGCACTGCACTAAATGTAAATAGCAGGAACGGATCTAGCTGAACACTGTGAGCAGGACGCACTGCACTAAATGTAAATAGCAGGAACGGATCTAGCTGAACACTGTGAGCAGGACGCACTGCACTAAATGTAAATAGCAGGAACGGATCTAGCTGAACACTGTGAGCAGGACGCACTGCACTAAATGTAAATTGCAGGAACGGATCTAGCTGAACACTGTGAGCAGGACGCACTGCACTAAATGTAAATAGTCTAGAAGATAACAGGAACGGATCTAGCTGAACACTGTGAGCAGGACGCACTGCACTAAATGTAAATAGCAGGAACGGATCTAGCTGAACACTGTGAGCAGGACGCACTGCATTAAATGTAAATAGTCTAGATAGAAGATAACAGGAACGGATCTAGCTAAACTGAATACAGTGTATATATATATATGCAACACCTGGGATGCATATATATACACAATACACTGTAAGTGCAGCTAACTGACTGACTGTTCTGCCTAATCTATCTAACTCAAATCAAATGACACTGTCTCTCTCTCTCTCTGTCTCTCAGCACACCGGAACACACACTACACAGGGCCGCCGTGCAGGCGGCCTTATATAGTGTGGGGTGTGTACTAAATCCCCTGAGCCATAATTGGCCAAAGCCACCCTGGCTTTGGCCAATTACAGCTCTCTCTACTGACGGCGCTGTGATTGGCCAAGCATGCGGGTCATAGTGCATGCTTGGCCAATCATCAGCCAGCAATGCACTGCGATGCCGCAGTGAATTATGGGCCGTGACGCGCCACACGAATTTAGCGCGAACGGCCCATAACGTTCGCAATTCGGCGAACGATCGAACAGCCGATGTTCGAGTCGAACATGGGTTCGACTCGAACACGAAGCTCATCCCTAATATATATAGTTTGCTGAAGATACCATGTAGATTGCCTTTCCAGCCACAATATCAAATAAACAAATAAACAATGTGTTTAAAGTGCAATGTGTGAATATTATGTTGGATTATGCTGGATGTGTAACATCCAAATAGGAGTAGCAATTACTCAGCTAGTGCCAGTATATACAATGAATAGAAAATCATATATATTGCATGAGAAATACCATGTAAATTATATCACAGTGACATATGGTAAGTGCAAAATGCAAAAAAGTGCCAAGTGCCACACGATGAGTGTAAATATCAAATCCAAAATAAATAGAGCACGTGATTGCTAAGTCCAATATATAAAATGTATGTAGAGTCCATAAAAACAGTTCATAAAGAAGAATCCAATATATGTGCAGTAATCTTAGTGCTTAGTGCTCAGAATTCCATGCTCAAGTGCCATCCAGTGACCCCCCCGGGACAGCCGCTCACCTCAGAGCGTGTGACTCAGCTGTGAAACTGAGTCTAAACACGCTTAGGAGCCATCCCCTGGCTCAATGGTGGTATCCAGATACACAGTTATTCAGCAGCAGTTCCACAGTTGAAAATGAAGGAAAAGAAAAACTGGATAGTGTGATACCGTTTATAAAGTATTTATTAGAATAAAACTCCCCACAATAGGGTACTCACATTATCAAGGTGCGTAAGTGCACCAATCTAACAACAGCCTCCAAAGTTAGTTAATCTGTCAAAGGGGATAAGTTGTGCGTCGCATCACAGTGCAGTGAATAGCTCCGTGCTCCGTCCTGGCCCCTGCCCTGCTTTTACCTGCTAACCACTCGGGCCGATGAGGTGTGAGGCGGCCAGGCTAGCTCTCCTATTTTTGCAGTACGCTTTAACTGAGGCATTGGTCACAAAAGGTGATCTATCTTCCTTTAGAATTGGAGGCATGTTAGAATCACACATGTTTTTAGACACGAAATTAATCTGCAGCCACTCAGAGCAACCCATAGGTTTTCAACATAGGAGGTGTCCCCCCCCCCCCCAGCAGTCACAAAAAAAAAAAATTTAAACATGGCCCTTTAAAAAAAAAGAGTCCTTAAGTGCACTGTGTTCGGGCACTGGACACAGTGCACCATGGGAAGTGCCACATCTATGTAATCACGAGATTGCAGACAAGGCGCTTCATTTGCGGGGTTTGGAGCTGCTTTGTGGTGCAGTCCATCGCGCTGCACAGCTTCTGCCCGGCGCCTGTAATGTATCACTACGGCCGAGTGCTTTGTTCTCAGTGTGAGACCAGACGTCACTTCCGGCAGGCTACAAAAAGATAGCCGCTGTGAGGACTAATTCCCTCTCCACTGAACACACAGAGAAAGCCAGGAACTAGGTGACACTGAAGGAGACAGAGACAGACGTGGCATGAAGGACGGCTGTGCTGCCAGGACACATATGAGGAGGACTCTGCTGCTGGGGACACATGTGAGGGGGACTGTGCTGCTGATGGGGACACATGTGAGGAGGACTCTGCTCTGCTGATGGGGACACATGTGAGGAGGAGTCTGCTGCTGATGGGGACACATGTGTGGAGCACTCTGCTCTGCTGATAGGGACACATGTGAGGAGGACTCTGCTGATGATGGGGACACATGTGAGGAGGACTCTGCTGCTGGGGACACATATGTAAGGAGGACTCCGCTGATGGGACACAGATGTAAGGAGGCACTCTGCTGATGGGGACACAGATGTGAGGAGGGACGCCACTGATGGTGACACAGGCGTGAGAAGGACTCCACTGCTGGGGACACCTTATGTAAGGAGGGACTCCGCTGGGGGCACCTAATGTAAGGAGGGACTCTGCTGGGGGCACCTGATGTAAGGAGGAACTCTGCTGGGGGCACCTGATGTAAGGAAGCACTCTGCTGGGGGCACCTGATGTAAGGATGGACTCTGCTGGGGGCACCTGATGTAAGGATGGACTCTGCTGGGGGCACCTGATGTAAGGACGGACGCTGCTGGGGGCACCTGATGTAAGGACTGACTCTGCTGGGGGCACCTGATGTCAGCACGGACTCCACTGGGGCACCTAATGTAAGAACAAACTCTGCTGGGGGCACCTGATGGCATCTCTGGTGGCAGGCGACGTGGCAGGTGAAACGCTCAGGGTTCCCATTGATTCTGCATTATGGTGAGTTGAATGATTTTATTTTATATTACAATGTAATAATAGAAATAATGTGCTTCAATCATCCTGACACCATAACAACCATGGTGCCGGGATGGTTAAAGCGCTAACACCAGGTGTTTGGAGTATATTATCTGTTGATTGTTAAACTGTCTGGAATACACATATTTCTATTGTTATGTAGGATCTGGGCCTGCTGTCCAGCCATCCCTCTCACCCTTCCTGTCCCTCCATCCCTCGTTCATCTCAGATGCTAACCACACCCCCTTAGAGCCACACCCCTTTAAGTCACGCCCACTATTACGCTGAAACCTCACCCACTTTCGCCAAGTGGGAGGGGTCAAAAAGGAAGGGCGGGGTCTGGCTCCCTCCCATCTTAAAACTTCACCAGCCGCCACTGGTTTTCAATCACATTTTGTGTGCCAATCAGACACATTACTAATTATGTTCTGCCCAGTTAAAACAGCCTCACAGTCTTGACACTGTTATCGAATCAGTGAATGTTCTTTTTTTTTCATCAAAGTACTTTTTTTTTTTGTTTTCAGTTTTTGAAATTTGCATACAACATTGTTCGTTTCTGATCTGTAAAATCCCAATTATTTGTAATTTATTTTGGACCTTCTCTCTGTGTATTTCATGTCAATCTCTGTCCATTCTTGAACAACCTGATCAGCTCTAAGTACCTGTGAATGCATGATGCAACTATCAAATGTATTTTTACTGGCAAGCATTTCCTTGGAAAGCAGCTAAGAAATACATCAAATGAAGCACTTTTGCCTTCAGAATTCTCCTGCATTGGTTTCTATTTGAAATAAAACCTTACTTGGGGCTCATGTATAAGCAACAGACTCGAAAGTCAGTTGTAGTTTGCTTTCCGGTGCTTCTGATTTGCTTTGACGTGTTCCTGGGTCACTTGAGTTTTCTTTTAAGTTGCTCAAGGAGTTACTCTGAACTGCTTTTGAGTTGCTTCAAACTGCTTTAAGTTATGTTTGCATTGACTTGTATGTGAAGGAAAACAGCTTCAATACAAACATAAACCCATGTATGTGGTCATGGACAATGTTTTATTCTCTGCATCTGCACAAAAGGTTTCTTTACAGTAAGCGCTAAAAAAATTGGAATAGGCACAAGAGCTAGTTCTAGCCAACTCAAAAATAGCTAGATGTCTACCCAACATGTAACTTGTTATTAACATTTATAAGCAGGACTTGTGTTTCCAATGGGAACACGCTGGTACACAGCCAGCACTGGCATAGTTGCCAACATTCTCCAAAAAATTTTAGGGACACTTTTTTTAATTAGGGGTGTGGCACTGATTTGTAGGTGTGGTCTAGCAGGAGCAAAAAAATGCGGCACACAAAAAATGGGTGTAGTTTAAATTGCGTTAAATATTTGGTTAGGCTTGAAGGGGGTGTCGTTAAATAGAGTCTGAGATGACTTAAATAATGGAGAATGTGGTAATATATAGGGAATGTAGGTAGGGCAGTGACGAGAGGTCAAAAGAATGTAAGGCAGGGGGTTAGGGGGGATTTAGAAGAGGGGGTGACAGAGTTGGGGTGTGTATGGAGAAGAGGGGGTAAACAGAGTTGGGAGGGATGGAAAAGACACTGGGGGGACAGGCACACAAAAGTGTACATGGCAGCGACACCGAGGAGTCGGGCTCGGCACAGGACAGTCAGCAGACAGCTTTCTATAGGACTCTCTATGGTTGTAGCTTTTCTGGTGGCAGGCTCAGATCAGGACATTGGTCTGATTTCCGTGAATGTCCTGGGCAATAGGTGACTGTTGGCAACTATGCACTGGCCCCTCCCATAGGTACAAACCTGGTTTGGGGGGCGCAGCACCACTCAGGGACAGTGATGGTGTTTGCTCCCAGTTAAACTGTGCCTCTTTTAGACCTGATCAGGGGGCATTCATGATGTCACTGTTCTCACAAATGAAAACAAAGACCCGTGACAAAAAAAGTTGCACTACTCATTTCCTTTGCTGAGCTCTCACTGATGACATCATCTAATGCCCGGCAGAGTATGTGAAGATTGTAATTGTTCCTCTGCCTTGGCTGCTTGTTAACCAGTTCCCACCAAGGACAATACTGACATTTCTCTCCTACATGTAAAAATCTGTATTTCTTTGCTAGAAAATTACTCAGAACCCCCAAACATTATATATGTTTTTTAGCAGAGAACCTAGAGAATAAATTGGCAACTGTTGCAATTTGTTATGTCACATGGTATTTGTGCAGCGTTTTTTAAATGCAGTTTAAAAAAAAAAAGCATCATAATGAATTTTAATGCAAAAAAACTGAGTATATAAACCATATTTTTGTAAACTATAAAAGATAATATTATGCCAAGTAAATAGATACCTAACACACTTTAAACATGCGCTCATGGAATGGTGTCAAACTAGGGTACTTAAAAACCTCTATAGGCATTTTTTTTTTTACAGGTTACTAGTTTAGATGTACAGTGGAAGTCTAGCACTAGAATTATTGCTCTCACTCTGACATTCCCGAGGATACCTCGCATGTGTGACGTGAAAAATCATTTACATATGCGGGCGCAACCTACCTATGCATTTGCTTCTGCGTGCGAACACAAGGGTGCAGGGGAGCTTTAAATATATATATTTTTTTATTTATTTATTTTACACTGTCCCTTTTAACTTTTTTTTTTTGATCACTTTTATTCCTATCACAAGAAATGTAAACATCCCTTGTGATAGTAAAAAGGCATGACAGGTCCTCTTTATGGAGAGATCTGGTGTCTATAAGTCCCAAGATATCTCCTCTACCCTGGAAACCATGAGATCAAAAAAAAAAAACATTGATCTCTGCTTTCTAGAGGGAAAAATGGCATGACGTTGCTTCCGGACTCCCAGAGTCATAGAGATGGCCGAGGATCATCCAATCCTTGGCTAGCTCTGTGGTAATCCGATAATTCACATTAGGTGACCCGTCAGGTTTAATAATGGAAGTGATGTTCAGTCACGGCCATCTTGGTACACCCCACACTCGTCCATAGTAAGCCAACAGTCTGAAGTCGCCAAGCGGACATCTTTTTACACCAACCGAAGTCTTGCATTTCACATTTATTTTTACAAGTAAACTGAGCTTATATCGTGAAATACAGTATTTAGAACTCTACAACACTGTTTTGATGGTGAATTTTAAAAGCAGTGGCATGCCTGCTGATCTCACACATTTGCTAATCTGACACAAGACTGGTGCTTTTAGAATTCAACCTCAAAACAGTGTCACGGACTTCTAAATACTGTATTTCACTATATAAGCTCAGTTTACTGGTAAAAATAAGTGTGAAATGCAAGACTTCGGTGGGTGTAAAAAGATATCCGCTTGGGGACTTCAGACAGTTGACTTACTGCGGACGAGTGCGGGGTGTACCAAGATGGCCATGACAGAATATCACTTCTTTTACAAGATTTGACGGGTCGCCTAATCTGACGGAATACCAGTTCCGCTGCCAGATCAGATCTCTGGCTTCCCAATTGCATAGGAGAGCCCAGAGAGGCACCAGAGGGCGTCCCCTTCCGCTGCCTGTAAAAGCAATCCGGCATCTAAAGAGCCACGAGGATGGCTTTTACATTGCAGGGAACTCCCTGTCTGAAAAAAAAATATCTGGATGATACCCATATCATCATCCATATCTCCACTCAAAGTCCACAACGTCATATGACGTCATGCGGACAGGAAGTGGTTAATTACTGCAGGTCACCGCTGACAGAGGGTCTAAATGGGACACAGCCTAGATAAATGTGCAAATAGCTCTCCTTAACCAGGGGACTGGCAGGGTAAACAATCACTGTAGTCAATAGTGGGCCCATGCTGATGGAGATCTGAATGGGCCAGAATCATTCTGTTCAGGTAGAAAAATATTTCTGCTTGTACCAAGTGCGGCCCATCCATAAGGCCTCTTCCACATGAGGCGGATCCGCTCAACGGAGTCTGCCAGCTCAGCAGGAGATCTCTCCGTTGATCTCCGCTGAGCCGGTAGATGACAGGTCCATCTGTGCTCACTGAGCGGGGAGGGGCCTGTCAGGGGGCCGCTGATTCTATGGAGGGATCGGACGAAAACGGACAGCATGTCCATCATCCGGTCCGATCCGCCAGGATGGATGCGAACATATCGCCATACGTCTGATTTTAGCGGATCGGAGCGGATCGGATGTCAGCGGATATGGTCACCGCTGACATCCGTTGCTCCATAGACCTGCATGGAGCGTCCGTTGAGGTCCGCCTAAAAAACTGACAGGCGGACCTGAATGGTCCGTCCGTGTGAAAGGGGTGTAAAGGTGCAGCCTGTCCCCCTATCCATGCCTCCGGCCCCTTTCAGGACACCTCAATTCCTATGCTGGGTGGGTGTTTTTTGAAGTACCAATTAGAGCCAGAGGCTCTAATAGGCTTCAAAATAGGGTGGGCTCGGGGCGCAGAGAATGCACTTGGAGCCCACTCAGGTGTGTGAGAATAGCGAATGAATATTCACTATTCTCACACTTAATCTCCTGTCCACCAATCAGGAAGCAGGTCTGAGATCTGTTTATCGATTGGCAGAAAGGAAAAGCATTCTGATTGGCCACCGAGGAGTAGGGAGGAGAAGGAAGCCGGCAAGCAGGGGAAGGAGAACCTACTATTGATGCCCGCTGCCGTGATGCCCTTGGAGGAGAGCAGGGGAAGCCTCCCATGATTGCCTGCCACGGATGGGGTAAGTGCACCGACCAACCCGACCTGCTGGGGGATTTATTGTTGCTGCTGGGGATTCCTTTTTTCTGCTGGGGATTTATTGTTGCTGCTGGGAATTATTTTTCCTGCTAGGGGTGTCAAACTCATTTTTATTGCAGACCGCATCAGGCTTATGGTTGCCCTCAAAGGGCCAGTTATATCTGTAATGCCGCGTACACATGAGCGGACTTCTCGTCGGACTGAACTCTGAGGGACTTTTCGGCGGAGTTCCGACGGAGTTCTGCTGAAACGGACTTGCCTACACACGATCACACCAAAGTCCGATTGTTTCGAACGTGATGACGTATGACCGGACTAGAAAAGGAAGTTCAATAGCCAGTAGCCAATAGCTGCCCTTGCATCGTTTTCGGTCCGTCAGACTAGCATACAGACGAATGTTTTTTCGATAGGAATCGAGGTCATCGGAAAGATTTGAAACATGTTCTATTTCTAGGTCCGTCTGAATTTTCGTCAGAAAAGGTCAGATGAAGGTCCGATGAAGCTCACACACGATCGAATTGTCCGACTGATTTGTTCCGTCGGACCTTTGATGCCGAAAAGTCCGGTCGTGTATACGCGGCATTAGACTATATAAATTGATCCAGGGCTTTTTTACTTAGAGAGTGCATGCAAGCCCTCAATCAAGCCTCCCACCAAACCACATTGAATAGTGGGTGTGGACAAATCGCAGTGGGAGGATCTCAAAAGGGCAATAAATGCCATCTATGTGCAGAGTTCAGGGATGTGCTATGTACAGAGTGCAGAGTTCAGGGGTGCATTGTGTACAGAGTGCAGGGTGTAGGAGTGCGCTACATATAGAGTGCAGGGGTTAGGGGTGACTTATGCACAGGGTTCCGCTCTCTTTCACAGGCTGTCCACATCTCACTTCCACCCCCCTTTTTGGCTCTGACCTCTGCACCACTCTCACCATCCCCCACCACTGCACACATCTCCTTCCACAGTCCTCATCTCTTCTCCCCCTTCCAAAAGCTTCCTCGCATCTCACCCACACCAGCCCAGCTCTAGTATCTCCTGTCAAAGTAGGTGGCTTTGCCTCCCTCTCTCACTTGCAGGAAGATCATTGGTCAGATTCTGTGCACCTGGGTACAGATAGGGATCACAGTCCAGCTTTTGTTGTGATAAGTTGTGATTGGTAAAAGCTAATTACATGGTACAGATGGGCTGTGATTGGCCTGTCTGTACTATGTGTTCACTGTGACCAATCCCAGCTAGCAACACAATTTTATACAATGGATGGCATGAAAGGAAGCCACCCATTGTTTACAATTGTCATGTAATCTGTTGTAATTGGTCACAGCGGTCACATGACACTGGCAGGGAGCCATTGCAGTGATCAGTCATCGTGATAAATCGTGCAAGAGGCTTGTCCTGGGGGGACGTCATATGACATCCTGCCATAACAACAGTGCTCCAGCTCGGCCGTCATTTTACTATAGGCTGGGCGGGAAGGTGTTAAACTGAATCATGATTGGCTACTGCTTTTTGAACACCATCTGTGCTCTTTGTAATGCCTCACTAAATAAACTGGTTCTGGTTCATTTAAAGCTGAGCAAATAAGCAAATAATGTCTTCATACAAGAGGCATGTGTACTCTTACTGGAATTGTGGTGTGCTTTGTGTATTTCATTCAGATCTGTGCAGGATTTTGGGGTGACACATTTCTTCTTTGCACTATGACAAAGACCAGTCACTGCTGCTCTGTCTCTTTGTGCAGGGTGACTGGTCTTGTATCTGCCCACCTTCTGTAGGGTGTGATGGGTGGTCCTGCCAGGTCCCTTCCAAGGCTCTTCTCTCTGCACTGGCTATATACAGTTCAGTCATGATGTCACTGCTTCCTTTACAAGGTAATATGTAGATTTACAAAAGTATTTGTGCAGAATTTACCTTTAAAAATGCATAATTAGAATTGAGAAAGTGGTGTAACCCTACAGCAATGCGTGAGATTTCCCTCAACTGGAGATATACCTAAGAAAGATGAAATCTGCCTAGTTGCTATGGGTTATTGATACACTATATTTTCAAAAGTATTGGGGTGCCTGCCTTTACACGCACATGAACTTTAATGGCATCCTAGTCTTTGTCCGTAGGGTTCAATATTGACTTGGCCCACCCTTTGCAGCTATAACAGCTTCAACTCTTCTGGGAAGGCTGTCCACAAAGTTTAGAAGTGTGTCTATGGGAATGTTTGACCATTTTTCCAGAAGCGCAATTTTGAGGTCAGGCACTGATGTTGGACAAGAAGGCCTGGCTCGCAGTCTCGACTCTAATTCATCTCAAAGGTATTCTATAGGGTTGAGGTCAGGACTCTGTGCAAGCCAGTCAAGTTCCTCCACCCCTAGTTCAATCATCCATGTCTTTATGGACCTTGCCTTGTGCACTGGTCCAAATCATTTGGTGGAGGGGGGATTATGGTGTGGGGTTGTTTTCCTGGGGTTGGGCTTGGCCCCCTAGTTCCAGTGAAGGGAACTCTTAAGGCGTCAAGATACCAATACTTTTTGCACAATTTCATGCTCCCAACTTTGTGGGAACAGTTTGGGGATGGCCCCTTCCTGTTCCAACATGACTGAGCACCAGTGCACAAAGCAAGGTCCATAAAGACATGGATGAGCGTGTTTGGGTTGGAGGAACTTGACTGTCCTGACCTCAACCCATTGAAACACCTTTGGGATGAATTAGAGCTGAGACTGCAAGCCAAGCCTTCTCGTCCAACATCAGTGCCTGCCTCACAAATGTGCTCCTGGAAGAATGGAAAAACATTCCCATAGACACACTCCTAAACCTTGTGGACAGCCTTCCCAGAAGAATTGAAGCTGTTATAGCTGCAAAGGGTGGACCAACTCAATATTGAACCATACGGACTAAGACTGGGATGCCATTAACCTCTTCCCACCCGCCGGCTGGGCAGCGCGGCTCTCGTTCTGGGTGAACGTCATATGACGGCCCTCCAGAACGACCGCTCCCCCATGGGCACCATGTTGCTAGGATACGGCGCAACCCCAATCTGTGTAAAGAGTCGCGGCCATGGCTCTTTAACCATGTGATTGGCTGTGTCCAATCACAGTCGGTCACATGTAAACATGGAAATGCCGGTAATCGGCGCTCCGCGCCTCACACTGACAGAGTGTGAGCAGAGGAGCGCCGATCAGCGGCATCTCCTCACAAAGGACATCTAGGGATGTAATCAGGGCACTTATCATCAGTGTCCTGATTACAATGAAGTGCCAAACAGTGCCAGCACTGCCACTGCCAGCAATCAGTGCCCACAATTGCAACAATCTGTGCCCACAAGTGCCAGCAATCAGTGACCACCAATGATGCCAGTCAGTGCTGGCTATCAGTGCTGCCCATCAATGCCCATCACTGCTGCCCATCAATGCTCATTACTGCTGCCCATCAATGCCACCCATCAATGCCCATCAGTGCCGCCTATCCGTGCCGCCTATCTGTGCCCACCATTGCCGCATATCTGTGCCCAGTGCCCACCAGTGCCACCCATCAGTGCTCATCAGTGCCACCTATCAGTGCCCATAAGTGCGGCATATTTGTGCCTCCTCATCAGTGCCCATAAGTGCCACCCCATCAGTGCTGCCTCATCAGTGCCCATCAGTGATAGAGAAAAATTACTTATTTACAAAATTTACTGACAGAAACTAAGAAAAACTTTTTTTCAAAATTTTTGTTCTTTTTTTTTTTTTTAGAAAAAAATAAAAAACCCAGGAGTGATTAAATACCACCAAAAGAAAGCTCTATTTGTGTGAAGAAAGTGAAAAAAATTTCACATGATTACAGTGTAGCATGGCCGCGCAATTATCATTCAAAATGTGACAGCGCTGAAAGCTGAAAAATGGCCTGGGCAGGAAGGGGGTGTAAGTGCCCTGTATTGAGGTGGTTAAAGTTCATGTGCATGTAAAGGCAGAGGTGTCCCAATACTTTTGGCAATACAATGTACTTGCTATTTTTTTTTTTTTACTTTGCTTAATAAGTGTATTCAATCCTAGAGTGGTTCTATACCCCTGAATGCATTTCCTTTTTTCTGCAGAATATCAGATTTGAAATTCTACAAATGTTATATTCTCAAATGTTCCATTATAATTGCAGCTACAACAGCCTATGTGCAGGCACAAAAAAAAAAAAAAAATAATAAAAATAGCTTAACACAAATCTTTTGTTTCAAACCTTTCACTTCAATCACTTTTTCCCCGCTGTGGTCACATTGTAAACATATTTTCTGGGCTAACCGGCACTCTGCAACCCATCACAAAAGAGCCATGTTTGGGTTATATAGGACGGTATCGATTGTTTTTATGCATTTTTTTTCTCCCTTTTGCCACTAGTGCCTTTTTCGTTGCCTGCATTTTAGAAGATAAGAATAACTATTAGCTAGTGCGGCTTGGTTTCTGAGCACTGTTACAATTATTTGATTACCAAGGGAACGGATGAAACTGATAAACTTCAATTTTTCTCAAACATTAGACCCCAATGGTAACCAGCAACTAGAATCTGTGCATGGGGTAATGCTTTTCAAAGCCAATATGGTAATTCTCTCCTTTACATTATAAACAGACCTCAGGTGTTGAATATGTTCTATATTTCACACTGTGGCTTATTTATAATATCCTCACCAATGAAACGCTCACATTCCCTCTTAATTATTTAGCCGCCTTCTGCATAACACTGTGAAATTGATATAATATTGATCTTCTGCAGATAGAAACACATTTTGTCTCAGAAAATTTTGAAACATACATAATTCATTTGGAGCCTCTTGCACTTGGCACGGGACTTCAGTCTGTTCGGGCATTGCGGCGTGATTTCTGATTAATTTGGATACACTTCAGGTGCTTGCTGTGCTTTACAGTGCAAATAGCACAATGCAGTTACATTGTTTAGTTATCTTTATAGCTGGCAAAAGGAAAAAAAAAAAAGCTATTCGGATGGCTTGGGGGTTTATGTAAATTTATGTAAGCGCAAAGGGGCATTTGTATGTGAGAAGTTTAGATTTATGTTTGGATTGACTGTGAAGGATTAGTATATTCAGAGAATGGATTGCAACTTGACAATATTTACGTATACAGTGCCGTGAAAAAATATTCATACCCTTTGACATTTCTCACATTTTGTCATGTTACAACCAAAAACGTAAATGTATTTTATTGGGATTTTATGTGGTAGACCAACACAAAGTGGCACATAATTGTGAAGTGGAAGGAAAATGCTAAATGCTTTCAAACTTTTTTGTGTGGCGTGCATTTGTATTCAGCCCCCTTTACTCTGATACCCCTAATTAAGATCTAGTGTAACCAATTGCCTTCAGAAGTCACCTAATTATTAAATAGAGTCCACCTGTGTGTAATTTAATCTCCGTATAAATAAAGCTGTTCTGCGAAGCTACATAGTTACATAGTTAGTAAGGTTGAATAAAGACACCAGTCCATCCAGTTCAACCTGAGTGAGTACACCCTCACATCAGTCCCTACCCTCAAGGAGCCCACAATCCAAGGTCCCCAGCTTACAGAGGTTTGTTAGAGAACCTTAAGCCACGTACACACAAGCAGAATGTCCAACAGAAAAAGTCCGACTGAATCTTTTTATCGTCTATTCTGATCGTGTGTAGGCCTCTTCGGACTTTTTTTTTTTTTTTTAATTCTGACGGACCTAGAAATGGAACATGTTCTAAATATTTCCGACGAAACCAATTCCTATCGGGAAAAACACTCGTCTGTATGCTGTTCCGACGTACCAAAAATGACGCATGCTCTGAAGCAAGTACGAGACGGAAGCTATTGGCTACTGGCTGTTGAACTTCCTTTTTCTAGTCCCGTCGTACGTGCTGTACGTCACCTTCGTCCTGGATGGTCGGACTTTGGTCAGACTTTGGTTTGACCGTGTGTAGGCAAGACCGTTTGAATGGAATTCCATCGGAGTTCCGTCAGGGAAACCTTCGGAGCTTATTCCGACGGCAAAACCGGTCGCGTGTACGCGGCATTAGTGAACAAACAATATCATGATGGCCAAGGAACCTACCAGACAGGTCAGGGATAACGTTGTGGAGAAGTTTAAAGCAAGGTTAGGTTATAAAAAAATATCCCAAGCTTTGAACATCTCAGGGAGCACTGTTCAATCCATCATCTGAAAAATGGAAAGAGTATGGCACAACTGCAAACCTACCAAGACATGGCCGTCCACCTAAACTGACAGGCCAGGCAAGGAGAGCATTATTTCAGAGAAGCAACCAAGAGGCCCATGGTAACTCTGGACTCTGGTAATTCTGGAGGAGCTGCAGAGATCCACAACTCAGGTGGGAGAATCTTTCCACAGGACAGCTATTAGCCGTGCACTCCACAAATCTGGCCTTTATGGAAGAGTGGCAAGAAGAAAGCCATTGTTGAAAGAAAGCCATAAGAAGTCCCATTTGCAGTTTGCGACAAACCATGTGAAGGAAGCAGCAAACATGTGGAAGACGGTGCTCTGGTCAGACGAGACCTTCATTTTTTTATCTTTTTGGCCTAAAAGCAAAACGCTATGTGTGGCGGAAAACTAACGATGCACATCACCCTGAACACACCATCCCCACCGTGAAACATGGTGGTGGCAAGATTATGTTGTGTTTATGCTTTTCTTCAGCAGGGAAAGGGAAGCTGGTCAGAGTTGATGGGAAGATGGATGGAGCCAAATACAGGGCAATCTTAGAAGAAAACCTGTTCAAGTCTGCAAAAGACTTGAGACTAATGCAGAGGTTCACCTTCCAGCAGGATGATGACCCTAAACCTACAGCCAGAGCTACAATGGAATGGTTTAAATCAAAGCATATTCATGTGTTAGAATGGCCCAGTCAAAGTCCAGATCTAAATCCAACTGAGAATCTGTGGCAAGACTTGAAAATTGCTGTTCACAGACGCTCTCCATCCAATCTGACAGAGCTTGAGCTATTTTGAAAAAGCACATGGGCAAAAATGTCACTCTCTAGATGTGCAAAGCTGGTAGAGATATATCCAAAAAGACTTGCAGCTGTAATTGTAGTGAAAGTATTGACTCAGGGGGGGCTGAATACAAATACAAAACTTTTCACATATTTATTTGTAAAAAACTGTGAAAGCCATTTATCATTTTCCTTCCACTTCACACTTATGTGCCACTTTGTGTTGGTCTATCACATAAAATTCCAATAAAATACATTTACATTTTTGTTTTTAACATTACAACATGTGGAAAATTCCAAGGTGAATACTTTTTCAAGGTACTGCAACTGAATGCAACACATGATCTCCCTTCAGCCTATAATAAAGTAAAAAAGTTAATGCAAAATATATATATTTTTTAAATTCAAGCATTGGAAGTATCTGAATTTGACTTGTTATAAGCCTCTTATAGCCCTTGTACAGCAGAACTAAAACTGGGAGAGGTGGTAGCAGCAGCAGGAGCCAACCAGCAGTGCTCGTATGCCAACAAAGTACACTGTGATAGGAGGAGAGAGCAAAGTGACAGCTCATCAGTCTGCTGTTTCTAATCTCTCTGTCTAGTAGCAGGTAAGAGTAGGGACAAGACCTGTGTGCATTACTTAAAGCAGACCTAAAGTCACAAACTTACCTTCTCTCTAATGGTCTGACATCCACGAGGTCCAAGGTCCCTCACCAGTGCCAGCATTCTCTCCCTGGCTTCTACTGGGTGCCAGCCTTAAGTAATCTTAATGGGCCAACACAGGATGATGCCAGTCCTGTGCATGTGCAGGAGTCAGTCATCCTGGCACACAAGGGCGTTGCCAGAAGTTTAAACCGAGACATTTAAGAGAACACATCAGAGGGCAGCAACTAAGTGCTGTAAATAAATAGTTGGCACCCTCTGTTGTCTTTTCTTATATGTTTACAGAGAATGCTTCACTCTCACCGAGGAGCTGCCATTAATCTTTTATGGACAAATAGATTTTTTTATAGGTACTCATGCTCTAAATGATCTCATGTTTTACCCTCCACCTTTTTGCATTTTCTATAATAAGAAGTTTGATTTTATTCAGCGACTTCATCCTGTGCCATTTCACTTTTACATGTCTATTTGTAAACTGGGACATTGACTATCTGTACTGCAGTAAACAGCCTGCCACAAAATCTTTGTAATTTTTTGTATCTAGTTCCACTTTCAAAACAGCAAAGAGAAATCTGCTGCGTCCATTGACACAGATCGGCAGGACTCGGCCCCGCCCCCGGCTCCCGTGTCACAGCAGGAGCCATTGGCTGCGCAGCTATCAATCTATCCAACGAGGACCCGAGACAGCGTCTGGCGCTGCTATGCTCGTCCCCATCGATGGAACGATCTGGTTCAGGTAAGCAAAAGGGGCGCTCTGGGGGGCTGCTGCACTAGTGCATTTTATGTTATATTATATATTTTATATATATATATAGAATGCATTAAGGTGAAAAACCTTAAGGGTTTACAACCCCTTTAATATTTTTCCACCACAGATCATTAAAAAAAATAATTAAATGCATTCCTTTAATCCAGGAGTTTTATGGCAATTCCAAAGATGTCATGGGTTTACCAATTCAGCATGACCATCTCCTGCATACACATAAATACAAACATCATAGAAATAAAAGGGAACTACTACTACTACTATTACTACTACTACTACCACACCTCTCAACTTTTTGCGATGGGAATGAGGGACTCCTATCAACAAAAGTATGCAGACATAGGACACACCCCTTGCCACGCCCCCTTAAAGGAGAATTGTACAAAAAAAGATTTGTTAAGGCCACAAGTGCATTTTTTACCACTACTATTCCTTTATATTGGCTTTTGGAATTTACAAATGCAGCAATTTAGGAATCAGATGAAAGGTTTAGCACTGGGAAACACTTTTTGATAGATAAAAAGTGCATTTTATATGCAACTATATAGATCAGACCAAAATGAGGGACAAATGAGGAGGAATGAGGGACAGAGGGACATTGCTCTAAATCATTGACAGTCCCTCAAAATCAGGGACGGTTGGGAGGTATGCTACTACTACTACACATTATTATTAAGAAGATGAAGAAGCCTAGCTTTTGCTGCAATTTCAAAAGTACTTTCAGTCCAGAGCTTTTCCCTGCAGTAATACCTCATAGCCACTAGATGTCACCAGTCTTCTGAGTTAACCAGTTGCAGACCACCATATATCAGATTTCCTGCTACAGGGTGGCCCTCCTGTGCACTTCCGCCTGCAAGGGGTGCACGCCGCCACCCACAGATCATCAGTAAAACACACAGAACAGAGATCTGCCTATGCAAACAAGGCAGATCTCCGTTTTGACAGGGTTGAAGGGATGGATTTTATGTCCCTGCAATGCAAGTAATAGAATCCATCTCTTCCCCTAATAAAAGCAGCACATGTCACAACAAAACTGGCTAGGCACATAGTTAATCCTTTGATCTCCCCTGATGTCAACCCCTTCCAAGCCAGTGTCATTAGTACAGTGACAGTTCATATTTTTTAGCACTGATCACTGTATTAGTGTCACTGGTCCACAAAGTGTCAAACGTGTCAGTTAGTGTCCGATTTTCCGCCACAATGTGGCGGACAAAAAAAAAATTCCATAAATATATACCATAGTTTGTAAACACTATAATGTTTGCATAAACCAATCAATACACGCTTATTGGGATTTTCTTTACCAAAAAAGGTAGCAGAATACATTTTGCCCTAAATTATCGAAAAAATTTGATTTTTTAAGTGTTTTTTATTGAATATGTTTTATAGCAGAAAGTAAAAAATATATATATATATATTTTTTTTTTTTTCAAAATTGTCAGTCTTTTTATTTATACCACTAACAATGCCTTCATTTTATAATGACCAAATTCTGGCAATACTATTTGAGCTACAACAGGAGGGTGCGTGTCCCACCGCACCTAGGCCAACTGTTAGTTCACAAATAAAATATTGAAAAAGTGTGTGAAAGAACATATCATGCTTTCACTTAACCACATCAATACAGGGCATTTCACCCTCTTCCTGGCGAGGCCAATTTTCAGCTTTCAGCGCTGTCGCACTTTGAATGACAATTGCGCGGTCATACAATACTGTACCCAAATGAAATTTTTATCATTTTTTTCCCCACAAATAGAGCTTTCTTTTGGTGGTATTTGATCACCTCTGCGGTTTTTATTTTTTGCACTATAAACAAAAGAACAGTGACAAGTTTGACAAAAACACAATATTTTTTACTTTTTGCTATAATAAATATCCCAATTTAATTTTTTTTTCCATCAGTTTAGGCCGATATGTATACTTCGACATATTTTTGGTAAAACAAAAATCGCAAAAAGCGTATATTGATTGGTTTGCGGAAAAGTTGTAGAAAACAAAATAGGGGATCGATTTTTTTTTTTTTACTAGTAATGGTGGCGATCTGCGATTTTTATCGTAACTGTAACAATGCAGCAGACAGATCGGACACTTTTTGACACTATTTTGGGATCATTCACATTTATACAGCGATCAGTGCTATAAAAATGCACTGATTACTGTATAAATGTCACTGGCAGGGAAGGAGTTAACACTAGGGGGTGATCAAGGGGTTAAATGTGTCACCTAGGGAGTGATTCTAACTGTAGGGGGAGGGGACTCACAAGGGGAGGAGACTGATCGGTGTTCCTTTGTACTGGGAAGGTCCTTTGATGACACCCTGTGGGAGGGCGAAATGCATTGACGTCACACTTCCGGTTCTGACGTCATTTCCGGTCTCGTGGGAACGCTGTTAATGGTGTTTGCTGCATACTCTGATTGTTTCAATGCCTGATTTTAACTTTAACTTTTGTAAGTATAACCTTTTATGCGCAATAAATTTTCAACCTTAGCATACTTCACTATTGGTCCCCCCTTTTTCTTCCTTTTTGGGTACCTGTTTTTTGTTTGGCTGAGTATTAACGTTGAAGGATCGTTTATCATCTCATCAGTGAACCTGCCATCCTGCAACATTCTTTGGATATCGTTACAAGCCTTTACCGACTCCCAGACTGAAAAGCTGAGTGTCATTGTGATTTGGTGAGTGGGGACACATGTGGGGGTGTCTTGGTACACCTTAAAACTTTTCTACAACACTTTCTCTGCACTTTCTGCACACCAGATGAAGCATTTACTGCATTTTTTACACACCATTTGTGAAGCACCTTCATAGTTTTGTATGGACTTTATGTTTTTTGTTATCACTTATTATGGGTTTTTGTTTGTGAGCGCTGTATCTATATATTTTACCACTATGTTCAAGTGTCTAGCACTTTGTGTATAGCAGCTTCATTCAATCATTTTTTTACCACCCATTTTTTTCACACCATCAGCGCAAGTTTATATATTTAGATTATATATTTTCCCCGATTAAAAGTGCATTGATTACTGTGTAAATGTGACTGGCAGTGAAGGGGTTAACCACTAGGGGGCACTGTAGGGGTTAGGTGTGTTCTAGGGAGTGATTTTAACTGTGGGGGGGAGGGGCTAGGTGTGACACGACACTGATCACCGCTCCTGATTACAGGGAGCTGTGATCAGTGTCACTAGGCAGAACGGGGAAATGCTTGTTTACATCAACATTTCCCGTTCTTCCTCTCCATGAGACGATCGCGGGTATCCCTGCAGACATCAAGTCCGCGGGACCCGCAATTACACTCACGGAGCTCGCGGCGCGCACGTGCGCGCCCGCAAGCCGCTTCTTAAAGAGCAAGGTACAGGTATGTTAATATGCCCGTACGTGCCCTTCTTCCCACGTATATTGGCGTGAGTCGGTCGGCAAGCGGTCAAAGGGGTCACCTCAAAAAATGAAACATGAGAGATTACCACAGTGGTCACTATCTAACCATTGGTCTTTAAAACTGCAAATATCTTCCCTGCTTCTAATCTGAACAGGATCTCTCTGGCTGTATAGTAGAACTACCTGATCTGCTGGCTTTACGGCAAACTGTCTATCTGCAGGAGTCTACTTTAATACCCTACCTGTCAATACGATAGATAACCTGACAGATGCCTATAAGCTGTTTAAAATAAATATTTTTCAAAAGTTCTACAGCTCAGCTCAGATAATTGCATCATTAGTTCTCTCTGTAGTATCTGCTTAGTATCCAATCTACAGCTCTGCTCCAGCCAAACTGTTTATATCGGTAGTACTACAATTGCTCCCTTGTTGTAGATAATATGCCGTCTTTAATATCCACCATTCAGCTCTCATCAAACTGACGTGCTATACCCCCCACTGAAGCCACGTATACCCACAACCAAAAAAACTCCCCAAATGAACAGAAAGCCCAAACAACCTACATGTTTCGATTTAAAGAAAGCTTCGTCAGGGTTAAAGTGCGAAAGATAAGGGAAAAGGAGTGCATAGTGCTCAAAAATAGTGTGGGAGGTGAAAAACTATCCCCACATGGCAGTTTATTTATAGCGCAACAAATAGAAAACGCAGTAGTGATCAAATACCACCAAAATAAAGCTCTATTTGTAGGAAAAAAATGACATCAATTTTATTTGGGTACAGCGTTGCACGACCGGGCAATTGTCAGTTAAAGTAACACAGTGCTGTATCCTAAAAAATGGCCTGGTCATGAAGGGGGTAAATCTTCCGGAGGTCAAGTATTTAATGACAGCCAGCCTAATTTATGCCAATTTCTCTGAGCCAAGTGTGTCATGAACACACCCCCTGGGGCTGTACATCATCATGGTGACCTGGGCTTACTGTACTACTGCAATAAATGGCACTTGCAAGCCATTACTAGAGTGTAGTTAGGGATTTTGTCATAAAACTGCTGGATTAAAGGTATATATGCTTTTTTTTTTTATGATTTGCAGTGGAGGTGTAGTGTCACATATGGCGACCCATCACATTTCGCTACCCACTGGAGTGCGCATGCACGACACCGCCATATGCGTTCCAACACTTTTGCAACAAATCTCCACCCCTAAGTCCAGGTTCAAGCCCCACCATCCAAGTGGACATAGAGTTAGATTATAATTATATAATCGAAGCGAGGCCGTGCCCGAAGCTTGGCGAGGGGTGTGGAGATTGGTCATAAAAGTGTTGGAACGCATATGGCGGCGTTGTGCATGCGCACTCCAGCGGGTAGCGAAATGTGATGGGTCACCATATGTGACGCAACAGGGGCCTTAGATTATGGGGCAGGGCAGGGGGTGGGTTTTCTATATAAACATGCAGCTCTGCTTTAACGATATCTGCAATCAATTAACCTATTACAATGTAGAAATGTATTCGTTTAATCTCTGTTTATTTCCCCATATCTTGCCCTTAATTGAAAATGAATACTACAAAAAATTACTTTTATAGTAAATCGAAAAAAATGATATTAATGTATTGATACAGGTCTTGTCCACATTGTAATACATTGATGGATTTATTGATACTAAATCCCTGGTGTTTTGCATAAGTAATGCTCCTTCCTATATTTAGTGCTCTTGCAGAAGATTGCTGGGGATTGTTAGGAGATTAGTCTCATGAGATTAATCTCCCAAGTATATACTAAATGGCAAACTTAAATCTCTCTAATAAATGATTTTGTGTGATTAATCTCCTGCTCCCATTCAGGTCCATGGAATAGAAAAGGGGAGATTAATCATTAATAATTTGTTATACAAGATTAAATTGCAGCATTGTGCAGTTGTAAGAGATAAATCCCTCAATCACACTACTGAAATTCTCTTATGTAGAAGCTCACATTAAAAAAAAAATAATGTGATACAAACAAAAATATCAATCATATAATATTTTTTGTGATGCAACTTAACTACTGAAAATCACATACCCTATATTGTCAAAAGTTTTGGGCCGTCTACCTTCACTCGCACATGAACTTTAATGGCATCCCAGTCTTAGTCCGTAGGGTTCAATATTGAGTTGGCCCACCCTTTGCAGCTATAACAGCTTCAACTCTTCTGGGAAGGCTGTCCACAAGGTTTAGGAGTGTGTCTATGGGAATGTTTGACCATTCTTCCAGAAGCACATTTGTGAGGTCAGGAACTGATGTGGAAGAGAAGGCCTGGCTCGCAGTCTCGACCCTGGGGTGCTGCCGCCGCCATTCCTTGTAAGCATGCTGCGCTTTAATGGCCCAGTGATGGGGGAAGGAGGAGAGCGGGCTGCGGCGAGATAACCCGGAAGTGGGGATGGGTAGCTGTCAAAAACAGGTACCCGCTCCCCACTGAAATGTGCCAAATGTAGCAGCAAAGAAGGAGAGTAGAGCTTCCCATTTTGGATGGAACTCCGCTTTAAATCCAGTCCTTTGAAATATAGGAATGACTATGACAATGAGTTTCCTAACCCCTCTCTCTACTGGGAAAGCAAAACTAAACTGAGCAGTAGCCACTTCATCTCCATAAGATTTACCCCCCTTCATGACAGGCAATTTTTTGCGATACGGCACTGCGTTACTTTAACTGACAATTGCGCTGTTGTGCGACATTGTACCCCAAAAAAATGTATGCCCTTAATTTCCCACAAATAGAGATTTCTTTTTGTAATATTTGATCACCTCTGTGCTTTTTATTTTTTGCACTACAAACAAAGAACCAACAACAATTTTGAAAAAAAATATATTTTTTAATTTCTGTAAAAAATCTATTTTTGTCATCAGTTCAGGCCAATATGTATTTTGCTTCATATTTTTGGTAAAAAAAAATCCCAATAAGCGTATATTGACTGGTTTGCGCAAAGGTTTTAGTGTCTACAAACTATGGAATTTTTTTTTATTATTATTTTTTTGACTAGTAATAACGACGATCAGTAGGGATGGGCTGAACACCTCCTCAGTTTGGTTCACACCAGAACATGCGAACAGGCAAAAAGTTCTAGCAAAAATGCAAAACCTATTAAAGTCTATGGGACACAAACATGACAAATCAAAAGTGCTCATTTTAAAGGCTTATATGCAAGTTATTGCATTAAAAGTGTATGGGGACCCGGGTACTGCCCTAGGGGACATGTGTCAATACAAAAAAAAAAGTTTTTAAAACAATTTTTTCAGGAGCAGAGGTTTTAATAATGATTAAAGTGAAACAATAAAAATGAAAAATTCCTTTAAATATCATGCCTGCGGGGTCCCCTCAGTCTGCCTGTAAAGTGACGCATCTGTGCAATGTGTAGAACAGTGCCGCAGCAAAATTACATTTCAAAAGGAAAAAATGTAATGCAAACTTGCTTGCGGCTGTAATGTATCGCATGCTCCCGGCAATATAGATGAAAAATTAAGCCCCCCCCATCCATACCAGGCCCTTCAGGTCTAGTATGGATTTTAAGGGGAACTCCATGCCAAAATTTAAAAAAAAATTGGCATGGGGTCCCTCTCAAAATCCATACCAGACCCTTATCCGAGCATGCAGCCTGGAGGACAGGAGGGGGGGGGGTGAGCGCCCTTCCTCCTGAACCATACCAGTCCACGTGCCCTCAACATTGTGAGGGTGTTTTGTGGGGCCTAGTCGGGGTCTGGGGGTGGGGGACTTATTGGAATCTGGAAGCCCCCTTTAATAAGGGGGCCCATAAGATCCTGGCCCCCCCGTATGAGCGGGAATCGGGTACAATGTACCCCTACCCATTCACCAAAAAAGTGTTAAAAAGTAAAAAACAATAGACAGTTTTTGACATATCCTTTATAAAAAAAATAAATAAATAAATAAAATTGTCCCGCGATGTACATCCATCGTCAATCATGCCACCCAATGAACCCAAAAAATAGAAAAAAAAAAAAAAGAAAAAACTCCACCTCCATGGGGGGCTCCGGCCAACTGCTGTCTTTTGGCTTTGACAGCTGTTATATAGGCAAGGATGGGGCCATCCGCTGATGTAACCCCCATCCACATGACGATCTCGCAGTGCATTATGGGGTGCTAAACGGTGCTGAAATTTGTCACAAACGCCCCATATGTTTGGTTCGCCTGCGGACAAACGAACACCCGATGTTTGAGTCGAACTTACGTTAGATTTGAACATCGGGACCATCCCTAACGATCAGTGACTTATAGCGGGACTGTGATATTGCAGAGGACAAATCAGACACCTAACTGACACTTTTGACATTTTTTGGGGGGACCAGTGACACTAATATAATCAGTGCTAAAAATATGCACTATCACTGTACTAATGACACTGGCAGGGAAGGGGTTAACATCAGGGGCGATCAAGGGAAGGAAATACAGGATCATGTATATATATGTGAGATCCTGCACAGAGCAGCCTCCCTGTAGCAGTAAATCTGCTATGGAGTGGTCGGGAAGTGAGTAGAATGAGGCAGGGGCTATCTAGCCAAATACTGTACCCTCTAGCACCAAGCAGGAGAGAGAACAGGGGAACATAACAATGGCACAAAAATAAACAGGCTTCTGTGGCAGCACACAAATCACCCTAAACCACTGCCACGTATTGCTGTGCACTATGACCCATTGCCTTATAAAGTGTGACACTGCAATGTAGTAATGAATGTTACATATGGTACTGGATGTTGCTGTAACATACACAATAACGCAAAAGTTAACACAAGTTGATTTAAGGTCTGAACTGCTTGAGATGTAATCCTCTGAGATATGTTATACTAATGACAGGAAAATAGTTGGAGAAAAATGTTTCTTGCATGTCAACTGTCACCTAACTTAGATTTGTAATGCAGATGATAGCCTTGAGCAAACAATCAACCATACACTAATGTAACCTTTGGGGTCAGGATTCTAATTAGCAGACAAGTCATGCTGTCCGAGGAAAAAAATGTTACATGATAATAAAGCAAAAACAGTAAATTTAATTATCTGCAAGCCCTTGTCAAAGACACTGATTGTTAAGTAGCCCCTGGCTATATATACTTTTTTTTTAAGGGATGTGTTGTTTTATGATAATGGTTAACATCAGGAAAGTCCCTGGAAACTGAAGTGAAGTGAAGTATAAAGAAAAACTTCCATAAAGTTAATGTGCCTTTAAGGGACTTGAAAGGTAAAACTGAAGCTATTGATAACTTTAACAGATATACAATAGATGCAAATCTTATTAAATAAAAGCATATTTTTGAATGTTATATTATAGCAATTAACTCCAGTCAGCAGGAAGCAATTGTCATGTAGTTGTCCCTCCAGCACAGCGAGGGTTAAAGAAGAACTTTCACTTTGATTTATTTCTCTCTGACTCCCCCATCTTTTAGACAATGTAGATAGTAAGTAGATAGCTGCTTGATAACCAATTTCCCTACTCTCCAAGAGAAGTGGCAGCAAGAGGAATGCAAAGGAAGGAGGGGCATGCCAGCCCTCTTTCCTTCTGCATTCCTCTTACCGTCTCTTGTTCTGGAAAAGTGCTTGGTGCTGATTTTCAAGCTGCCCGTTATCAAGCATTCTTCTTCCCCACCCTTCTCTATAACCCTGTCTACCTGCTGGAGTCTTGAGTAGAAATCCCAGTGCAAGTTCCATGTTGGTCTGCATTACGCTGCATCTAGTTATTGACCACTGTAAAGTGGAAGGAAAGGGAGAAGATCACATGCTCCTCCATACCTGGAAGGACAAATTATCACCAATAGCTCTAACAGGGAAACAGGGTGGTAGTGGAGTGCAATTATGGTTTCAGTGGGAGAAGGGTGACCAATTAAGGGTGACAGGTTTACTTTAAAATGTCAGTTGTTGAGTTATCAAGAGTATTATGCCAGAAGTATGATTAGAGGCTTTTATGCCTCGTTGGTTGGGTCGGGAAAACTGTTAAATAACTGGAGCAACCTTCTAGGCAGATAGTTGAAGTTCTGGTGTCCCTACTGGGAGCCTGTTCTGGGTCTAAGGACTTGTTGGCTCTGCCCTCCTAAATGGGCAGAGAACTATTAAAGATATTGCTGCTATCAAGGCCAGTGGTTCATTGGTGGTGGAAATAAGAACTATGAACACTATAATAACACTTAAAGTGGCTGTAAAAGCTCAAGGTTTATCACCTTCATGCATTCTATAGAATGCATGAATATAAAAAATATTCTGTGTGCAGTAAACCCCCAGCCCCTCATCAATACTTACCCAATACTTACCTGAGCCCCATCTCGAGCCAGTGATGTGCAGCAGCTCTCTGGGGTCCCTGCCTACTTATTGGCTGAGAAAGCAGAAGGAGCCATTGGCTCCCAATACTGTCAATCACAGCCAGTGAGCCAGTGAGGAGAGAGCGAGGGCAGGGCTGAGCCGCACTATGTGTCTGAAAGGACCAAAAGAGCAGCGGCTCAGGAGCGAGTCTGCAAGCTGCTTGCTATGGGGCACTCGGCAGGATGGAGGGGCCAAGAAAGCCAGGAGGGGACCCGAGAAGAGGAGGATCGAGTTGCTCTGTGCAAAACAACTGCACAGAGCCGGTAAGTATAACATGTTTGTTGTTTTAAAAGAAAAAAACTCAGCCTTTAATATCACTTTAAATTGTCACTGTTCTTTTGTTACAGTCACACAAAACACCTGAACCTTTAGCTTGCTCTGAGTGAAGATGTATGGGAGGTCTGAGCATCCAATACTTTAGGTATTCCATTTCTTGTTTTAACATTTTCTGGCATAATATAAAAAAAAGACATCCAAGGACTGGGTTGCCACTAATCGGGATTTAAAAGAAATAAGTGAGACTGTCTTGGGACAAGTTGTATGTCACCCAATTAGTGGTCTCATTTACAAGCCATGCCATAATAGTCCTATATGCAGTTACCCAACAGGTGCAAGGTATGTATTTAAAAGTGTCTAAATAGACTACCAAAAGTGGTACACAATTCTACTCATATTTATGAAATACTTTATGTAGGTATGACCAGACTGACTAAAAACAGCTTTGTAATAGAAATGAAGAACTGCTAAATATAATTTTATCACAGATTTTAACTCACTGAGCAGCTTAGGTGAAATTTGAATAACTTAGTGTTTGTTTTATATTTTTGTGTATTTGATCATTAACTGTGTGCTATCACTTTAATTTTATATGTTACTTTTGTTTACTTTGCCTATGTAGAACTACCCATGAAGAAGCTGCTTGGTAATTTGGGTTCTCTGTTCTGCAACTTGACTCCAAGAACAACCTCAGCCCCTCTGACACACCTAGTTGAATAAAAACTGCTTCAAGCACTTTGAGCATAAATTAGTTTACAGAAGGTTCAGACACAGTCTGCTAGACAGTATGATCACTATGCCAAAATAACTAGTCTAGAGTTCACTCTAGGAGAAATAATAGAATATAGTTAAACATCCTCTGAAAGGTTCCTTTTAGCATAAGCAATGTAGCAGCTGAAAAGCAGTCTTAACTCTTCAGCCGGCTACCACTGGGATCCAGTTGTACCATTTGCGCACATGAGAATAATCCCAGTCAAGCTTGCAGGCAGCAATAAAGCTACTAGATGTCTGTATGGTCAGTTCCTAAAGGGTTCCGTCTCTTTATCTAGCAGCAGATAGTAAATCCCCACAGCAGCAGCCCACCAGTCCCACCGATTTTGCAGCTCACCATCTGGTCATACACAGTGATTAGTCCACTATCTGCTCTGCACCCAGGTGACTCTGGCTGTTGGCACCCTTGAACTCAGCACTGCAGATTCCACTCAGACCACCAATATGCAGCAATGTGCCCTCTCCAGTCTCCCTCATGTCAAAAGGAAGTTGTATCCTGTACACCCTGGGAAAATGCAGCTCTTTACTCTCCACCTGGCAATTTCCCTTCTGGGTAATGTAGTTCAAAAGCTCTTGATTATACAGTCTCTCTCCTCAGGACTACAGTTTCCATGGTGCAGTGCTGTCTGACTCAGTCTATTAAACTCAGGAGCTCCCTCCTTTTTTCTGAAATAAATTTTAACCAGTTCAGATCTGCAGGGCAGCAGCTACAGAGAGCAGCTGCAGTCAGTGTTTCCCTTATGCTCACTCTTAGCCAAGCACTTGGCCTATACCTTTCTTCTTACTGTGACAAAGAAAGCATAAAAAAATGATCCATTATAGTTGAAATAGGTCTATAATGCTCCTAAAATAATTTAAAGCTGACTGCACCCTTAAAAATCACCAAAAATTTATTTTTATTTTTTGCTGACTCCTAAGCATATGTTTTTTTTTTTTTTTTCACAAAAACTCCCAATTTTCGTGGAAATTTTTACAAAATAAAATTCTAATTTTCGCTCCAGGTGCCTGATCCTCTAAACTTCAAAAGCCTCTCGGTAATGATGCTGGCTACACTGCCTGATATTCAGACAGTCCCTGGAAAATCAGAAAAAGTTTACATGAAAAAACTATAATAACCACACTGCAAACAAGTTTAAATGTGAGGCGTATCAAAATATAGTTTCATATACGCTATACAATTATAACCGAAATGTTCCTTTGCTATAAATACACCATCATTTCCCTTTATATACACTAACTGGAATATTGTGTTATCTATGCAGCATCAATTATTGGAACGCATGTTGTATGTTTTTAAAGCACTTGTAGTCCCTGTGCAGCAATGTCTCAGTCTCTAGAACAGATTTAATGAATGCTTTTAAGCCTAATTATTTTTACTCACATTATGAATTCCATAAATAGAAACATGGCTTTTATTTATTCATTTGTACCCAGCATTGCAAATGCAAAAAAAAGGAACAAAAACATTATTTAAAACGCTGTATGCTGGAACTGATTGCTCCTTTACAATAAGTATAAAAAAAGTTTTTTTGTTTTTTTTTTGTCTAAATTTGATTTTTATTCTCACTTGTGTATTTTTTCACTTTGAATATAATGATATATAAAATCCTGTATTTAAAGGATAATCATATATTAAAAAATAAGGAAATACATTTAATAAGCCCAACTTAAAGTTTATCTCCAGGCAGCTATAAAAGACATTTATAAATGCAGTTCTGTATTCATTAATACATCATTAAATGTATTTTTTGAATGCAAGCAGTGTAAGCCTTGGTTTGCATCTATGTGTGCTGTGTGCTGCGTGTAGGGCAGCCAATACATTTCAATGGCCTGACCTACCCACAAGAAAAGCAGGGAAAGAAGTCCTTGACACTTTTGTAAAAGCATGCCATAGTGGTGTGGCACCATGTGGTTTGGCATGCATCGGGGGTGCCATAAGGAATGAATGGCATCCCCATGCTAAAGAGCTAAAGAGCAGCTGTTTCTGTGCATGTCATGCATAGATGTTATCCAAGCCTAAGTATGTGAGTTTATCTTATTATCCTCTGCTGTCTCCTCCTATTGTATCCTGCAGTTCCCTGTACAGCTGAGCTCAGGGTGGAAAAGGTAGAAGAATCACAAGGAGTCAATCGGTTCATGTTATAACAAAGAGCATGATAACAAAAGGGAAGAGCATAGTGATAGGGAGCAGTGGCAGCTGGTGCTCCACCAATCGGGGGGTCGGAAAACAAACCTGAGACATCAACCCCCCCGGTCACTCCAGCCTGCCACCCCACACCCCCAGCCCCAAGCCCCCCCCCCCAGTCGCCGGCTCGCATGTTTGCTCGCTGATCGATTGGTACTTACCCATCCAGGTCGTGGCTGCGGCTTCCCCCCTCCGTCTCTTCCATGTCCCGGCGGTCGCTGCTTCTCCTCCCAGTCAAATGGGTCTTCGGACTCCTGGCCAATTGGGTCTCAGGATCTACTTCCTGATTGGCTGGGAGGAGAAACAGGAAGACATTAGTGAATATTAATTTGCTAATGTCACACAACTGGGTGGGCTCAGGGTGCAGTGCTCTGCGCCCTGAGCCCTCCCTTTTTAAAGCCAATTAGAGCCTCAGACTCTAATCGTGTGCTTCAAAAAAAAAAAAAAAAAAAACATTGAAATCTATGCGTCCGGCACCCTGCATGTAGATTTTGGGCCGGGTGCATGGATTAGGGGGCGGCGCCCCTGCACCCCTAATTGACGGGCCGTCACTGATAGGGAGATAAACCCATCGCTGTGCTACTTTTTCCTTACTGTGTAATCACAGACTAGGGGCAGATAGATGTCAGAGTTGAATAATCCTGGCCGTCATTCAAGTAAGAAGACTGACAATATTTTGTACGTGAAAAGAAGGCCTGCAAAGGAACGCTCCAGAACAGTGGTGAGTATTGCAACAAAAGCTGATTTCTTATGCCCCGTACACACGGTCGGACTTTGTTTGGACATTCCAACAACAAAATCCTAGGATTTTTTCCGACGGATGTTGGCTCAAACTTGTCTTGCATACACACGGTCACACAAAGTTGTCGGAAAATCCGATCGTTCTGAACGCGGTGACGTAAAACACGTACGTCGGGACTATAAACGGGGCAGTGGCCAATAGCTTTCATCTCTTTATTTATTCTGAGCATGTGTGGCACTTTGTGTGTCGGATTTGTGTACACACGATCGGAATTTCCGACAACGGATTTTGTTGTCGGAAAATTTTATCTCCTGCTCTCCAACTTTGTGTGTCGGAAAATCCGATGGAAAATGTCCGATGGAGCCCACACACGGTCGGAATTTCCGACAAAACGCTCCGATCGGACATTTTCCATCGGAAAATCCGACCGTGTGTACGGGGCATTATAGTTTATCTTTTGATGGACTACATAGTTTATATGTAACAACAAAAAGACGCAGGTCCATTCAGTTCAACTTATATGTGTGTGATTTTGTATTTTCTAATAATTACCATGGCCCTCTATATTTTGCTTCCTGAGGAAGGAATTCCACAATTTTTACTGCTCTAACAGAAAAGAACCCTTTCTGCAATCTTAGGTTAAACCTCCTTTCTTTTAACCTCAAAGCATGGTTGTATGTCTTCTTCAGACAATATACAGATTATTACAGTTACTTTAGGCATCTTTTATGTAGTTGTATATTGCAATCATATCCCCTCCTAATCATCTCTTCTCCAGAGTGAATAATTGTAATATATGTAAACTAGAACCCTCAAGGCCCCAATGCAATTAGGGATGAAGGCAAACCCCAACCTCTCATCCTGGTGGCCCTCCTCTTCGAGCCCGGGGACCTTCCCACTGATCCAGGGACCCTTTACCCCCACTGCGTGGTTCATTATTACGGTCCAACAGCAGGACCCTTTCACATGCTCTGTATCGGGCTCCCTTTCTAGCAGGTTGGGGACCCCCACAGTGTGGAATGCCAGGGCCAGGCTGCCAGTGGCAGAACTATAGTAGAGAAGTCTCTGGGTGTTTTGGTAGATCATAAGCTTAATAATAGCATACAATGCCAAGCTGTGGTTTCCAAAGCGAGCAAAGTCCTTTCTTTCAATGAAGAGAGGTATGGACTCCAGAGAGAGAGATATAATTTTGCCCCTGTACAAATCATTAGTAAGACCTCATCTGGAATATGAAGTTCAGTTTTGGGCACCAGTTCTCAAAAAGGATATCAGAGAACTGGAGAAAGTGCAGAGAAGAGCAACCAAACTGATAAGAGGCATGGAGGAGCTCAGCAATGAGGAAAGATTAGAGGAACCAGTGGCGGTGCATCCATAAGGTTGCACAGGCGCCACCCCCTCTCTCCTGTCACCCCCTCTATCACCAATAGATAGATTCATGCAATGCATGAATCTATCTATGGCCGCCGCTGCCACCCCTATTCAGGCACCCGGCCCCCTTTCGGGTGCAGGGTGCCTGAATTACAGCGGCAGGGGGTGGTTTTGAAGCACCTGATTAGAGCCATAGGCTCTTATTGGCGTCAAAAAAGGTGACCTTTGAGTGCCATGCTGGGCACTCACAAGTCACTAAAGCGAATGAATATTCGCTTTCCTAACACTAAACCGCCTCTCCACCAATCAGGTGCTCAGATCTGTTACCTGTCATCCGATTGGCTGAAACGACAGGCGCTGTGATTGGACGCCAGGCGTCCAATCATAGCAGAGGACGGGGGGAGACATCGAGGAGCTGTCCCACGAGACAGGTAAGTGCAGAAGGCGGGCCGATGGGGAGGCACAGTGGCAGCATTTGATATGGCACAGTGGCTTCGTTTGATGGGCACAGTGGAGGCAATTGATGGGCACAGTGGCGGCAATTGATGGGTACAGTGGGAGCAATTGATGGGCACAGTGGTGGCAATTGATGGGCACAGTGGGAGCAATTGATGGTCACAGTGGTTGTGTTTGATGGCGCAGTGGCGGCAATTGATGGGCACAGTGGCTGCGTTTGATGGCACAGTGGCAGCAATTGATGGGTACAGTGGTGGCAATAGATTGAAACAATGGCTGTGTTTGATGGTACAGTGGCTGTGTTTGATGGTACAGTGGCTGCGTTTGATGGCACAGTGGTGGCGTTTGATGGGCACAGTGGCAGCATTTGATGGCACAGTGGCGGCAATTGATGGATGCAGTGGCTGCGTTTGATGGTACAGTGGCGGCGATTGATGGGCACAGTGGCTGCGTTTGATGGCACAGTGGCGGCAATTGATTGGTACAGTGGCTGTGTTTGATGGTACAGTGGCTGCGTTTGATGGCACAGTGGCAGCATTTGATGGGCACAGTGGCGGCAATTGATGGGCACAGTGGCTGTGATTGATGATACAGTGAGGCTGCAATTGATGGGGTTTTTTCAGAATTTTTCAGTTTATCTGCGTCCCCCCCAAAATTTTGAGCACCAGCCACCACTGAGAGAAACTGAATTTATTTTCTCTTGAGAAGAGGAGATTAAGGGGGGATATGATCAACATGTACAAATACATAGGGGCCAATATAGTGAACTTGGTGTTGAGTTATTCACTTTAAGGTTATCACAGGGGATAAGGGGGCACTCTTTACATCTAGAGAAAAAGGGATTTCATCTCCAAATATGGAAAGGTTTCTTCACAGCAAGAGCTGTGAAAATGTGGAATAGACTCCCTCCAGAGGTGGTTCTGTCCAGCTCATTAAAAAGTCCTGGATTCTTTCCTAGGTGTACATAATATAACTTGGTACTAACATTTAGAGGGTAAAGTTGATCGAAAGATAAAAGCAGAAATTGCTCCCATAGTGTAATCGTTCATAAAAGATAATTTATTAAGCATAATAGATTGCACAAGAAATTTCATCCAAGATAAGCGTAGTAACAATGTGGATCAACAATTGGAGATCAATCTCCTAAGAGACGTCATTACGTTTTGTTTCGAGTGCCACGATTAAAGCTGCAACTATAGATGCCGGTATAGGTTCCTGTGAGACCTTAATTTCCCTGTGCCTGGCGAGACTACCTCACGGTGGTCATCTGTAGTCGGTAAGGAGCATTAATACTAACTTGGGTGTGCTATCATCTTGGATATAGGACGTGGTTTCACTTACCTTCCTTTGGATTATTATCTTCACTCTTTATATGGACCTTTTTTTGATTCTTCTTTTTTGCACCGGTTTTATTGCAATGGGACTTTGTTTTCTTGTTTTTTTCTGTTCTTCAGTGATTTACAAAATAATTTTTCATTCATTGATCTTTATACTTGTTATAGACTAATTTTTTTATGCTTTATCACTTATTATTGTCATTAATTCTTTTGTGGTATCTGCTTTAGTTTTGTTAGGTGAGAGCTTTTCACCATTACCTTATGCATCAGTTGATTCATATTCAGTTTGATTTTTTGTTTTTTTAGTTCATTAGAAAGATCATCACTTTGTATTAATTTTCTGTGTGGTATCTGCCTTAGTTTTTCACCATTGCTTTTCTTTGATACAAATATATATTTTTTTCAATTTTATTATTTTAGTGCTGCATCTTTATTCATCACTTTTTTCATGTATATCGCAAAAATAAAAAAAACCTTGTGGGGATCAAATACCTCCAAAAGCAAGCTATATTTGTTTTTGTTTGGGTACAGTGATGCATGACCACACAACTGCCAGTTAAAATATCGCAATGCTTAATATTAAAAAATGGCCTGGTCATGAAGGGGGTAAAAACCTTAGGGATCTTAAGTGGTTAATGAATCCTCCACCCTCTGAGTACTCTGCACCTGGAATTATACTTACCTTCTACTCAGACTGGAGTTTGCCTATGGGAATGAATGTGGCCCATGGCCAGTATAGAGCAATGCCAGCTAAGAATATGTCAAAGCAAAGGTCGCTGGATCAGGACAAAAAGCAAATATTAACCCAGATGGGTTGCAGTCAGGGCTTGAAATTGTCCTTTAAACCATGGTCCCACAATCTTCTTGTCAGTTGCCAAAGCCACTCTTTATGGCGGACTCCAGTAGCGGCTCATGCACTCTGGGCGCACGGGCGCCGCCCCCCCCATCCATGCACCCGGCCCCTTTCAGGATGCTGGACGCATGGAATTCTTATGGCAGCAGTGGGAGGGGGTGGTACTTTTCAAAGCACCTGATTAGAGCCAGAGGCTCTAATAGGCTTCATAATAGGGTGGACTCAGCGCGCAGAGAGTAAACAAAAAGGTAACACTAAACAGTAAGCCGGAAGAAAAAGGGGGGGAGGGACCAGAGTGGTCCCAAGAATGTCAACAAAGGGAGAAGCTACCACGTAGTGAGATAAAAAAATGTACAAAAAACTTTACTGAGATATCTCAGTATCGACCCACCCTCCCCTGTTATCCCCTTTAAGTAAACCCCGGGTGCCCCAGGGTGACCAAGCAGAGGTATACTGTTGGATAATTAAGTCTAATAGACTGCTGACATGTGGAAGTCCTCCCTGTCTTGTCAGGGTATCATGAAGGCATGGTGTATTGGGCTGTTGGTATTCAAAAGTGGCATGAAATGATCCAAGTCCCGTCAGCGCAATCATGCAGTTAAATGTAGATGCCTGATATGTCTATCACGAGAAAAACAGTGTTGGGCAGTGTAGAGCAAACCACACACAGTCAATTCCGATAGAGTATACAGACTGACTCGGAGGAAATTGTACAGTAATGCTTCCAACATATACCTGCAGTCCCTGTGCTGGGTTTTGGTCAGTGTAATAGCTTGGCCCCCCGGAGTGACATATTGGGAAATGTACAGTCCTGTCCTCTAAGCTGGCTCTCGTGGTGGATGTAAAATTGCTGGCACAGTGCCTCCGCGCTATGCTGCGCTGTACTGCTGAAGGATATGAGCATGGGGTAAGAAATATTCCAAATACAACGGGGGATCAATGTCAATCCATAAAGGATTCTTACCCCTCCTGCCATTCAGCGTTGTAGCCGTCCAAGCTTCTCCGTCCCGCCGGCATGTATGAGTTGGAACCCGCTTGCTTCTGATTGCACGTCTAGTCTCTGTCACGGAAGATCAGCTGAGCATGCTGGCGTTTTCGGGTAAGTGTATTGTTGATAAGCCGTAGGTCACGGAGATGGATGGCCACTGGAGGGCAGTGGTTCACATATCCAAAGCGGCATCACTGATAGAAGTGTCCGAACACGAAGGAGCCAAACTGTGAAGTTTGAAGGCTTGTTCTGGGACTGCAAGAGGGGTGGGGGAATGGGGGGGACCCCCAGCGTCTAGGGCATCGGATTGTCGACGCGTTTCGTGCTTCACAACGAGCACTTCATCTGGACAATATGATTCAGTGATAGCAATCTTTAAATAGGGGTTACTCCCCAATCAATTAGCGTAATTACACCTAAGAATATCTTTTAGCACCATCTTGTGGTAACAACTTGAACTAGCAATTGAATTGTCTAAAGATTACACAGGTATAGACAGCCCAAATGATAACAATCCAATATCAAGGAAAATATAAATTTTTTATATATGTAGTGTGCTAAAAATGGTAACTGGCTTAGAGATCCTACCAAAGGGGACCCAGGTGAATTCCCAAAAGAGGGAATAATGTACACTTAGGTACCTACGGTCACCATTAAAGACCATGTGGCAGGGTGATAACATAAGAGCACGCTTCACAGAGGGGAAAACAGATGTCTGAATAGGAAAGTCCCATGGCAAAGGGGGGGTAGGGAGAGGATGGGGGAAAGGAAAGTACCACTGTCCCGCATAGAGTCTCCCAGTATATACACTGAAACATCATTAAGGCTCCAAAAATATTTTTAGACTAAGTTCTGTATTTAGGCCCTTGGGCTGAAGAGTCTGGAGTCTATATATCCAGTTTTTTCCTTTTTTTAGGAGGACCGTGTCAAAATCACCTCTGCTATCCGAGAGGTTTAAAGCGTAGAACCCCTTGACAGTAAGGCCTGTTGTCTTGCCATGATGGACCTGCAGAAAATGCTGGGCTATTGGCGTTTCTTCCTTAAGGCGAATACTTTTTAAGTGTTCCGTAAAGCGAATTCGTAGCTGCCGCTTTGTTTTGCCAACATATAATTTTTGGTAGAGGCATTCCAAAATATATAGAACCCTCGATGTACTGCAATTAATAAATGAATTAATTGTGTATTCATGGCTAGAATTCGAGTCACGGAATGTTTGGGTACGGTCAACAAACCTACATGTGGTACAGTGGCCACATGGAAACATTCCCTTAACTCTGGGCATATCTGTGAGCCAGTTCCTATCAATAGGGCATCTAAATTCAGACTCCACCAGTTCGTCTTTTAAGTTTCTTGCTCGTTTAGCAACCATGAGGGGTCTGTCCCCTACAATCTCCCTCAGTTTGTCAGATCTGGTCAAGATATGCCAGTGTTCAGTCAATATAAAGCGGAGCTGATGCCACTGTATTCCAAATGGAGTAATGAAGCGCACTGGCTCATTTTTCGAAAGTCCATCTTTTTTCTTACAGGGCGTACACACGGTCGGACTTTGTTCGGACATTCCGACAACAAAATTTTCCGACGGATGTTGGCTCAAACTTTTTTTGTCTACACACGGTCGCACAAAGTTGTCGGAATTTCCGATCGCCAACCACGCGGTCACGTACACCACGTACGACGAGACTAGAAAAGGCCGGTTCAGAACCAAGCGCGGCACCCTTTGGGCTCCTTTTGCTAATCTCGTGTTAGTAAAAGTTTGGTGAGAGACGATTCACGCTTTTTCAGACTCGTGGCTTTCAGATCATTTTCTGCCGTTCAGTTTGTGCTTGTGGGTTTGTATCTGCTCTTCAGTGCGTGCAGTCAGTTCGTATCGGAGTTTTCTGTGCGATCTTGCCCGCTCGTTGCTGTTTTTCAGGTCGCTCTTCACAGGCCTTGCTGTTCTTCAGTGCGTTCTGTTACTTCGTTCTGAGCAGCCGACCGTTTTCTAGCCATGTTTCGTATGCATACTCCTCGTAGAGTTCATGCTGTGCGGGGGCTTGGTGTTGGGGTCCTGACCTTGACACAAGTCCAGTCCATGAACAGGGTGGGGAGGAGTTCATGGACCAAGAATTGGTTGCTCCAGCGTGACCAGTTCTCTCATATGCCTTTGCTCTGTGAGATCCGTGAGAATAATCCTGATGATTTCAGGAACTTTCTTCGGATGTCGGACCCCATGTTTCACCGTTTGTTGGCTTCGCTGACCCCCTATATCAGCAGGCAGGATACCTGCATGAGGCAAGCCATCACTCCGGAGCAGAGGTTGGTCGCTACCCTGCGGTATTTGGCGACAGGGAGAAGTCTGCAGGACTTGAAGTTCTCGACAGGCATCTCCCCCCAGGCTCTGGGTATCATAATCCCAGAGACCTGTTCTGCCATCATCCAGGTCCTGCAGAAGGAGTATATGAAGGTAAGATTTTTATCCTTTTATATCACATTTTATTGTATTGAATGTTTGCTAATATATTGTATTTCTTTCCTCATTCCCTAATTACCATGCTTGTAATATGCTGTGAATGTCCCCTTTGTTCTCATGCATGCTGAATTTTTATGTAATTATTATTTTAGGTCCTTCATACATATTTGCCCTTCACTAACCTCCCCAGCATGGTCTCCTGGCCCTATATTCACCTCATGTAGTCACTTAACAATGTATTTTATCAGCTCCATAGTAGTGCTTTACCCCAAACACCCCCTAAAATGTTTGGAAATGTTATTTTTGATTTAAATTCAGGCAGAGTGGCAGAGGCTTTTTTTTGTGGTGTCCCCAAATAATTTTTAGTAACCCTCCCTCCCCCAACTGCTAAGTCAGCTGATCCCAATTCTCTAATCATCTATCTTCTGACTTTGCCAAACCCATACACACTATACCCATCTCTTTTGTGGTCAGATTTATGGATGAATTCCCCAAAGCATGTAGTGCAAGGGCCTGCCTGTATACTTTCCAATGGTACTGTTTAAAGTTTTTGTATCCTATTATTATCTTGATAGGTAATAACAGAATGTCCAAATGTCCTCAAATGTGTACAGTGTGTATTTATATCTTTGTATTCAGACACTTCTTACCTGTCCAGTGGTCTGCCAATAGTGTAACTAAGGAGGGGCTGTTCAAAGTAATACCCATTATTTAGGCATTCATCTCTCAATGAAGTGAAGAGGGTTACCTGTCCAAGATTTACACACACCCCCTATAATGTTAGAAATGGCCCATGAGAGGGGGGGAGGGGGAATATGATAGGTGTACCTTATACTTTGGCGTTGTTAAATTCCCCTTAGTAAATGCTATCTGGAGGTTGCCCCATAATGTTTGTGTATAATCTGCTTGCCATGTTTCAGAGTAAAAATAGTAATGTTTATTGTTTTTTCATCAACAGTTTCCTTCCACGCCACAGGAATGACAGACTGTGGCCTCCCACTTTGCCGAGTGGTGGGACTTTCCTAACTGCGGAGGGGCAATTGATGGGAAACACGTCCACATCGTCCCACCACCCAACTCGGGGTCGTACTATTATAATTACAAGGGGTTTAATAGTATAGTGATGTTGGCGGTGGTGTCGGCTAATTACGACTTCTTGTATGTGGACGTGGGGAAGAACGGCCGGATGTCCGATGGTGGAGTCATCGCCCAGACGGAGTTCTACAGGCGTCTCCAGAATGGCAGCTTGGACTTGCCAGCTCCAGAGGACAATGTGGAAGGATTCCCATTTGTGTTCGTTGCTGATGAAGCGTTTGAGCTGGGGGACCACCTGATGCGGCCATTCCCAATGAGGACCCTCACTCCGAAACAGAGGGTTTTTAATTACCGGCTGGCCAGAGCCCGAAGAGTGGTGGAGAACACATTTGGAATCCTGGCCAGCCGGTTCTGACTATTTCTGACACCCATCCATATGGCGGAGTATAAACTGAACCATATTATACTGACGTGCTGTGTTCTCCATAACTTTTTAAGGAAACATTCGGCCAACTATGCTGGCTCAGTTGGGCCTGAGGCCAGAATCCTACATCAAACCACACTGACGGCGCTTGAAAGTGGCCGTCCTGGCTTGCCCTCCCTGAGTGCCCGTGATGTCCGGTTACGCTACCTGGAGTTCTTTGCGGGTAGGGGGGCTATCAATATGCCAGCAAATCTGTGAAGCCTTTTTATAATAAAAAAAATAAATAAATTCTTGGTGGACATTTACTGCTTGTGTTTGTTTTAGCTGACCCTGACAGAAATGTGTTGAGTCCAGAAAATTTTGTGATTGTGTAACCTTATACAAAGCACTGTTGGCTGTTATTTCCTAAATGCAAAAACACATTTCACTACAAGTGCACTTGCAACTGCACTGAAACTGCACTTGTAGTGCCAAGAGGAATTGCCCTTAGGAAATAACACCCATTTTGGCAGAAAACAGCAATTACATCACCCCAAAAGTGTTGTAGTATTAAGACAATAATCCACACATTCTTGAGTAAGCAACTTTTTTATACCTGCACAATCACATGTGCATTTACCAAAGGTTTTTAAAACAAACCAACATGTTTGTTGTATAACAATTTTTGCAGTAGCATTATCAAAAATCGAAATGTCCATTTCAGATAAAACAGGCCTGTGTAAAACCAACAAGAAAGCCAAAAAACTTGAACTTACAAAGTTCACATTAGGCTATATCAGACATCAGTATTTAGGAACTGGGTTTGATATAGCGTTCAGATGGGGGGAAATCACCCCTGGAAAAGCCAAATTTGGAAGATGCACACCAATTTACGAATGTCAACATGTGCTATCTGCCATCAGGGGGGATCAAGGGACGTGTTTTGGGGGAGCAAGCCCTTCCTCAACGCTACTTTATAATTGAGGAAGGGGTTGCACCCCCAAAACGCGTCCATTGATCTCCCGTGATGGCAGATAGCACATGTTGGCACACTGTGTGCATCCTCCAAATTTGGCTTTTCAAAACATTGCAAAAAAATTTAAAAGATTGGACCACAATCCAAAAAGTGATTTTGTGGGGTTTTAAATTCGCCCCAAAACATCAATGATGTTATTATTTTTTTTAATAACATCATTGATTTTTTGCTGTATGTTTTGCAGTTCGACATTACACCCCATGATCTCCCCGATCAGGATTTGGGCACTTTCTGATGTGAAACGTTCTGGATCCACAACATCACGATCACCTAAAAAGAGAGAAACAAAACAAAAACAGGTCTCAAAAATCTGCCACCATCCATCTCGTTTACCTGAGCCTGTGGTCGCAGACACTCACCTGTTGTGGTGCCAATCTCCACCACATCTTCTTCCTCCTGCACTTCTTGGGTTGGTGGTATTTCACCTTCTTCCAGAGGTGGGGGGTCTCTGGTCTCCTCAGATGAGGGGTGTCCTCCGAGTCTTTTCTCCCCTATGTAAAACAAAGATGGTATAATTAGCACACAGATATTTGATGGCAGAACTAGAAATAGGAAACATTGCTTGGAAGTGGGGTACAATTGTCTATTTTAGCCGAGTTCCAAGATGTATTTTTTTTTATTGGCCTTTGTCAAGCTGCAATACTTTACCTGTTTAGTACAAGCTTCACAGATGGAGACCCCCCTATAGTATACACTGGAGCACCTGTGTGGCCCCCTAATAAAAATGGTGTTCTGTTGTCCCACACTAGTGCTCCAGTGTCCAGATGTGAAAACAGCTGCTCAGTGTCCTCTCCTTACACAGAATCTAGTTGGCATTTCATTCTAGTAACAAACCCATCAACACAAACAAATATTTGGCATCCAAGTAGGCCCAAAAAAAATGTGGGAAAATGTATATGGCCTAAACAATGGTGTTTTAGAGGCCGAAAGAAAAATGTTTGATACGAACGAATAATGGGCCCATGAACATTAAAGTTGCCCTTTTAAACTGTACAATTAAGAAAAGCATATGGAGCAGCACGAACGCAATAAAGACAGAAATAATAGGAACACAGCACAACTACTTACTTTTTTGCAGCACTCTCCAGATCTTTCGGTACTGCTCTGGCTCTCTTAACTTCAGGTCCGACCAGGGCTGGACTGGAACAAAAATTTGGCCCTGGACTTCACCCAGAGCGGCCCACTTTAATTTTGCAAACATGCACAAAAAACAGTATATAAAACTATACGCAGTTGGGCAATATAGATACTTATTGAGTTTAGGATGGATCTGAGGGAGGCAGTGCGGCCATTGTATGGGCAATCAGAGCGACCCGGGGGAAAATTTACACCTTGCCCCTTAGTAGGGTGACCACATTTCCAGACTGGCATTCAGGAACAATTTTGCCAAGGACCAGGGGGGGAAGGTAGTCTCAGGGTTGACGGGGAATTCAGCGGTGGGGATGATTTGTCGGGTGAATGGCTGGTGCTAGCAGTGAAAACATCCTGACACCATGCTTAATATGGTGTCAGGATGATCAAATCACATTATTTCTAGTACTACATTGTAATACATAATGAAATAATTCAACTCACCAGAATGCAGGATCAGTCGGAACCATTGCTTGTTACCAGATGAAGCATGTCATTTGCCACCGCCACCTGCCACCAGATGCAGCGTGTCACTTTCCACCATCGCCTGCCACCGGATGCTGCATATTACTTGCCACCACATGCAGTGTGTCACATGCCACGTCGTCTGCTGTCAGAGAGAGGGGCAGGGAGAGAGGGAGCAGAGAGAAAGAGAAAGAGAGAGAGGAGGGGGCAGAGAGAGAGAGAAGGGGGGGCAGGGAGAGAGAGGGGGGGGACACAGGGAGAAAGAGTGGGGGGGACAAGGAGAGAGAGAAAGGGGGAGAGAGAGAGAGAGAGAGAGAAAGTGGAAGGGGCAGAGAGAGAGAGAAAGTGGAGGGGGCAGAGAGGGGGGAGGGAGACAGGCAGAGAGAGGGGGGACAGAGAGAGAGAGAGAGAGAAGGGGGAGAGAGAGGGGGGACAGGGAGAGAGAGAGGGGGCAGGGAGAGAGAGAGGGGGGACAGGGAGAGAGAGAGAGAGGGGGGCAGGGAGAGAGAGAGGGGGAGGGGGACAGGCAGAGAGAGAGAGAGAGAGAGAGAGAGAGAGAGAGAGAGAGAGAGAGGGGATAGGGAGAGGGAGAGAGAGAGAGGGGGGCCAGGGAGAGAGAGTGAGGGGGAACAGGGAGAGAGAGAGAGAGGGGGAACAGGGAGAGAGAGAGAGGGGGACAGGGAGAGAGAGAGGGGGGACAGGGAGAGAGAGGGAGGGAGACACAGAGAGAGGGGGGAACAGGGGGAGAGAGAGAGAGAGAGGGGGCAGGGAGAGAGAGAGGGGGGACAGGGAGAGAGAAAGAGGGGGAGGACAGGGAGAGAGAGAGAGAGAGAGAGGGGGGGCGGGGAGAGAGAGGGGGGACAGGGAGAGAGAGAGAGGGGGACAGGGAGAGAGAGAGAGGGGGGACAGGGAGAGAGAGGGACAGGGAGAGAGAGAGAGGGGGGAACAGGGAGAGAGAGAGAGAGAGGGGGGACAGGGAGAGAGAGAGGGGGACAGGGGGAGAGAGAGAGGAGGAGGACAGGGAGAGAGAGAGAGGGGGGACAGGGGGAGAGAGAGAGAGATAGGGGGGCAGGGAGAGAGAGAGGGGGACAGGGAGAGAGAGGGAGGGAGACAGAGAGAGAGAGGGGGAACAGGGAGAGAGAGAGAGAGGAGGGGGACAGGGAGAGAGAGAGAGAGGGGGGACAGGGAGAGAGAGAGAGGGGGGCAGGGAGACAGAGAGAGGGGGCACAGGGAGAGAGAGAGAGGGGGGGACAGGGAGAGAGAGGGGGAGGACAGGGAGAGAGAGAGAGGGGGACAGGGAGAGAGAGAGGAGGACGGGGAGAGAGAGAGGGGGACAGGGAGAGAGAGAGAGGGGGACAGGGAGAGAGAGAGAGGGGGGACAGGGAGAGAGTGGGTCAGGGAGAGAGAGAGAGGGGGGAACAGGGAGAGAGAGAGAGAGAGAGGGGGGGACAGGGAGAGAGAGAGGGGGACAAGGAGAGAGAGAGAGGAGGAGGGCAGGGAGAGAGAGAGAGGGGGGACAGGGAGAGAGAGAGAGATAGGGGGGCAGGGAGAGAGAGAGGGGGACAGGGAGAGAGAGGGAGGGAGACAGAGAGAGAGGGGGGGGCAGGGAGAGAGAGGGGGGGACAGGGAGAGAGAAAGAGGGGGAGGACAGGGAGAGAGAGAGAGGGGGGGGCGGGGAGAGAGAGGGGGGACAGGGAGAGAGAGAGAGGGGGACAGGGAGAGAGAGAGGGGGGGACAGGGAAAGAGGGGGACAGGGAGAGAGAGAGAGGGGGGAACAGGGAGAGAGAGAGAGAGAGGGGGGACAGGGAGAGAGAGAGGGGGACAGGGGGAGAGAGAGGAGGAGGACAGGGAGAGAGAGAGAGGGGGGACAGGGGGAGAGAGAGAGATAGGGGGCAGGGAGAGAGAGAGGGGGACAGGGAGAGAGAGGAAGGGGGGACAGGGAGAGAGAGGGAGGGAGACAGAGAGAGAGAGGGGGACAGGGAGAGAGAGAGAGAGGGGGGACAGGAAGAGAGAGAGGGGGACAGGGAGAGAGAGAGAGAGAGGGGGGGAACAGGGAGAGAGAGGGGGGGAACAGGGAGAGAGAGGGGGGACAGGGAGAGAGAGAGGGGGACAGGGAGAGAGAGAGAGAGAGAGAGAGAGAGAGGGGGGGCAGGGAGAGAGAGAGGGGGACAGGGAGAGAGAGGGGGGGGACAGGGAGAGAGAGAGAGGGGGATGGGGGAGAGAGAGAGAGAGAGAGAGAGAGAGGGGGACAGGGAGAGAGAGAGGGGGGGACAGGGAGAGAGAGAGAGAGAGGGGGATGGGGAGAGAGAGAGAGAGGGGGGACAGGGAGAGAGAGAGATAGGGGGCAGGGAGAGAGAGAGGGAGGGGGGACAGGGAGAGAGAGGGAGGGAGGCAGAGAGAGAGGGGGGAACAGGGAGAGAGAGAGAGGGGGACAGGGAGAGAGAGAGAGGAGGGGGGCAGGGAGAGAGAGAGAGAGGGGGGGCAGGGAGAGAGAGGGGGGACAGGGAGAGAGAGAGGGGGGCAGGGAGAGAGAGGGAGGGGGACAGAGAGAGAGAGGGAGGGGGACAGAGAGAGAGAGGGGGACAGGGAAAGAGAGAGAGGGGGGACAGGAAGAGAGAGAAGGGAGGGGGCAGAGAGAGTTGTCCGGGTCTGGTCAGTGACAGTGCTCAGCTCACACACTTGAATGGTGCAGGAGGGGCTTTAATGTGGCTGTCGACTACTTGCTTAATCTTCCCGCTCCTCTTGCTCTTCATCGATGTAACGCACAGGCAGGGAGAGAGGGGCGGGAAGCGGTGTGTCACAAGCTGGCTCATTTACAGCTGAACATAGCAGTGTGCGAACCCCCTCTTCTAGGGCAGCTGTACCGAGCCGCTGCCCACACACTGGCACCAGGGATGTTCCAGAGGATGCAGCGGCCGTCGGAGGACTTCTGTCCCCGCCCACCAGCGTGACCTTTCAGACGCCTATTACAGCAGCAGAGCCCTCGGCTCTGTGCAACAGGTGGTGGGCGGGCTGGAAACAGAAGCAGCGATACACTGAAGCACCATCCCGACCCAGTCCACTCCTGAATTGCCGCCATGGTAGGGCCGGCCCTAGGCAGTGCAGCAGTGCTCAAAATAATGGCTGCGTGGGCCGCGCATTCCATTATTTTGACAGGCTGTCACTGATACTGGCCCACTATGCCATCGGCCCACCGGGAAACTCCCAGTAGTCCCGATGGCCAGTACAGGCCTGGGTCCAACCACCGCTTCCTGAGCTGATCTTTCGATCTTCATACCTCGAAATTCTTGTGAAGGCTTTTGACCACTTTCGCCATGATCTTTGCCTTTCTGATGTTGGGGTTGGGGTAAGGCCCATACTTTCCGTCATAGTCGGACTTCTTCATGATGTCGACCATCTCCAACATCTCCCCAAAGGACATATTTGTGGCCTTAAAACGTCTCCTTCTGGATCGGGACGTGTCCGGATCCGGGCTTCCCTCCTCCTCCTCCTCGTTGCTATAATTAGCACACACCTGCTCTAACTCCGCCATGTGCTCTTCACCCACTGCGCCGAAAGAAAAGGGACGGGGAATAGACTAGAAAGAACGTCAGGGGCGGGTGGAGTTACACGCATGCGCAGTGTGTATAAAGCGTAACACGCGTGCGTATTACGTACGATCTGTGAGCGGAGGAAGGAGCATTGGACGCGCCGATCGTAAGAACGAAGGTAAGAGACAAACTTGTGCCTATGCTGCTTCTACATTGAAGCCTATATTGTAACAAGATTAGGAGAGTTTTGTCTGACATTAGGCTTTGTCTTGTGTTGTGTCTTGCAGTGAACATGGATATCTCAGTGAAAGACAATGACTTAATGTCAGTATTCATAGATATCTTAAGGGAGCTGCCCTGTCTGTGGGAGATTAACTACCCCCATTTCAAGAACCAAGCAAAGAGGAAGGCAGCACTGGTGCAATTGTGTGAAATTGTGAAGCAGGTGATCCCCACGGCAGACATCACCTATTTAAAGATCTTAATTGGTGGCCTGAGGAGTACATATCTAAGGGAGCGCAAGAAAGTCCTGGATTCACAGAGATCTGGAGCAGCAGATGACATCTATGTCCCCAGGATGTGGTACTACGACAGGCTGCATTTTCTGGCAGGCCAGACTGAACCCAGGTCATCCCTCTCCAGTCTTCCTTCCACGCTTCCTTCCCCCCCGGCTGAGGCTTCTGACGCCCAACCTGGGCCTTCCAGGCAACATGTGGAGGAGCCCAGATTGAGCCAGGTATAGCATTCCTCTAAATATTTCTGCTTGTCCAATCAATGATGTTAACTAGATGTTAGTTTGGAGTACTAATTTAGGATTGTGATTGATGAAGCAACAACTAAAACCATGTTCCTTTTTCATACACAGGGAAGTCTCAGCCAGGAGGTGGCCGGGCCGAGCCGGCTGGCTGATCTGCAGGTCCCTCCACCCCCCCTGAAAAGAGAAAATGGCAGTAGGAGGAGTGCCCTAGAGGAGGCTACCGGAGGACTCTTTTGGAGGGCTACAGAGGTCCTGGGAGCACCACAGACCGTGGAGGAGGATATTGCTGCCGTCATTGCCTATAAAATGCAGAGGATGGAGGAGGGCCAACAAGTCTTGTGTGAGGTGCTCATATTGGAGGCTCTTAACAAAGGTATGAGGGGCCAAACGACAGCTCAGACACACCTTTGCGATGGTCCTCCTCCTCCTACTGCAGGTCCTCCTCCTCGTCCTCCCTCTCCTCCAGGTCCTCACAGTCCGCCTCCAGGTCCTACTCCTCCTCCTGCCACATCTCCAACTGCACAGCCACAGCCCGGAATGAAGCGTGAAAGGAAGACCAGAAAGTGAGGACCCTGGATCCAGTCTGGTTGGCCAAAAAATGCAGCTTCTTGTGGTACCACAGCCTGGGGACACACATGTCATCTGCTGCTATCCGGATCTCTGCGAATTCTGGACCAGACTGCCCTCCCTTACATATGGACTCCTCAGGCCACCAATTTTGATGTTCAAGAATTGATGTCTGCCGTGGGGGTCCCAGGCTTCGCTAATTTCTCATGTTGAGCCAGTGTTGCCTTCCTCTTTGTTTGGTTCTGAGCCCTAAATAAAGGATTTTTGTTTTGAATTATACTCTCCTATGTGTTTTACTTCAAAAAGGACAGTTTTTTTGTGAGGATTCAGGTACATTTCAAATATACAATGTGAAATGAACAAGGGACACCAACACCAAACAATCTCCTTGAGATTAAATAATAAAAGATATCAATGGTGTTGGAGTAACTTCACACACAAAACACACACAAAAATATTCTGTATTAAAAATAAAAATAACATTGAACAAAGATCAGCCTTTGAAAAAATGCAAACATTAAATTAAAAAAAAGGCTTAAAATCCCCAAAAAAATTAAATAAAAAAAAAAATTCTGTCAGATGTGACAACTAATAACAATATATTCAGGGAATCCAAATAAAAAAAACAAAAATAAAACTTTGTGAGAAGTGTGTGTGAATATGAGCAGCAAAACTACTTAATTCTTGTCACATTATAAAGAAGAAGAGAGTGCGCTGTATTAAACCATTTTTAACATTGCAGCGTGACGAAAGTGCTGTATCCATTGCGAACGCTAAGTTTACCAGAACGAGCTGTTCCGTCTTGGAATTTCTTCTGAGCATGCGTGGCACTTTGTGCGTCGGAACAGGCCACACACGGTCGGAATTGACGCGATCGGATTTTGTTGTCGGAAAATTTTATCTCCTGCTCTCCAACTTTGTGTGTTGGAAAATCCGATGGAAAATGTCCGATGGAGCCCACACACGGTCGGAATTTCCGACAACACGCTCCGATCGGACATTTTCCATTGGAAAATCCGACCGTGTGTACGGGGCATTAGAAATAAGTAGATCACGTCCCGCAAGGCTTTTGGCTCTTCTAAGTATACGGTGTGAGTATCCGCGTTGGCGGAAACGCTGGTATAGCAATTTGGATTCACGTTTATAGTCCTCATTGGAGCAGTTTCTCTGAATTCGGAGGAACTGGCCCACGGGTATGCCCAGTATAAGCGGTGTCTGGTGCTTAGGAAGAGGATCGGAGGAGACACGCTGGAGGAGCTGCTGTGGTAAGTCCCCTCTGTCAGACCTGCATATGGGGGGTGCTGCCAGAGCCATGCGGGTGGGAGGGATGTGGGGTGCTGCCAAAGCCACATGCGGGGGGTGCTGCCAGAGACGTGTGGAGGTTGGGTGGCTGCATTTGACAGGCACAAGTGGCTGCATTTGACGGGCACAAGTGGCTGCGTTTCATGGGCACAGTGGCTGCATTTGATTGGCAGAGTGGTAGCATATGATGAGCACAATGGCTGCATTTGATGGGCACAGTGAGGCTGCAATTGATGGGGGGGGTTTCAGTATTTTTCAGTTTATTTGCGCCCCCCAAAAATTTTGAGCACCAGCCGCCACTGGCAGGCTCCAACAGGTTTTGTTGCCATCCTTTTTGCCAACATCATCATGCCACAGTGGCCATACCATCAGGTTCCCGAAACTATAGATAGCCCAGTAGAAGTCTATAGGGTCCACCTGAGCCGACAAGGCAAGAGGAAGGATGCTTTTAGCTGTGGGATGTGAGGATTGCAGAAGACCACAAAGCATGTAGGCAGTGGTGGCCGGTGCTTAATTATTTTGGGGGAGCGGCACACAAACCCTGCGCCAGGTCAGCACTCACCCCATCCATGGTCGCAGCTTCCCCAACTTTTCCACCCGGCTAATCCGGTCTTAAGATCTGCCTCCAGTCCTGATTGGCTGGGAGGAGAAGCCGTAAGACAATAGCGAATATTGATTCACTAATGTCATTTGTTATCTGTATTTAAAGTGTTACTAAACCTGCAACAGTAAAATCAGTCTGTATATGCAGTAAAGCATGCATATTATACTGTGGAACATAAGGGGTTAATCCTCTGCATTGTGCAAAAAGGCTGTTTGATCCTGTCTTCTTTGTTCCTCCCCTTCTTCCGCTCTCCCCAATCTATCTACCAATAGAACAAAGGCTAGGAGACAAGCTGCACATGCTCAGTTTGGTGTTTATTGCTATTGCTTTTTTTCTTGGGAGAGTGCATGTGATCAGCACAGGGCCAATCAGCACTGTCCAGACTGAGGGTCAGGGATCCTGCAGCCTTATAGGACAGTCAGAGCAGAATGAAAACTCCTCCTACAAGCTTTAACCAGGCACTGATAGAAGTCACATGACTGACTTAACTGCTGATGAAAAAGAGTATAATGTGGGAGGCCAGATATAGCAAATGTAGATAAAATGATCCACACTCCGGTTGTTGCTCTTAAAATGTCTTCATTTTATTGAATAGCCCCAGTAAACAAACTCTAATTAAATCAGTTGACGCGTTTTAGCCTATAAGGCCTTAGTCATAACCAGATATAACAAATGCAGGGTCCTGGGTTTACTAACACTATAATATACTAAATATGGAAGAACAAGCAATTAAAATGTGACACTATATTTCTTTTAAGGAAAATCCTGCAAATAAAGGAAATCAAATAGAATAGTACTATACTTTCTCTTTAAAAAAATACATATTGCAAAGAGATAAATGTCTTCCTGATAATCATATTTCATTTTTTTTTTTTTTTAAGGTCCAGTTATTTTATTTTTTTCAAATACAGAAATGAATTTAAACGTACTTATACAATTTATATATGTTATGTGTTTTTTTACATTTTTTTTTATTTACATGGATTTCTACAGTTGTGTTTGGATCAATGCTGCATTGTCACCTTTGTCTGTTCACCACAGTAGCTGCAGATGAGAAAAAAATTGCCCTTAGCATTACTTCTAGTTTGTATCTTTTATTTCTGTTTTATCTTTGCTTCTCCTTGCATTTTCAAATTAGTTTTCACATTATGAGGTCTATTTATCAATATTCTCACCAAAGATTCAAACATTTTTTTAATTAAATAAATTCAGAAAAAAAAAATCTGTGGCTTGTTGGTAAATGCTGAATGATTCTTGGGTATCAACATTGTTAGATTGGCCCTTATGATCTGTATTTCCTGTCGCAAATAGTTAATAATTTACAAATAAATGATTAACTATGAAAGATCATTTTATTGTTTACCTGACAGAAGTATGCCAGTGTTTATTTTATTTTTTATATATTACAGGTATTTATTTGGCATGAACAATTTAAACAGTGCTTTACATAGTGTACATTCACAGCAGTTCCTGCCCCTAGGTTTACAATCTATGATTTAACCGCTTGCCAACCGTATATTGTGTATATATATCTACGGTGGTGAGGCGGCTCTCTTGCATAGGATCAGGTACCTAGTACGTGATCCTGCACTTCTGGGTCTGGGGAGTGCACGCGCACCGCCGCCGCCCTGCTCCTGCTGTGATTAGACACAGTGGGAGACAGTAAGAGGATCCAGAGGACTCGAAGGTCCACCAGGACCTGCTGATCTTTCGTGACACAAGCAGAACAACGGTCTGCCTATGTAAACAAGGCAGACTGATGTTCTGTCATTAGGGAAGGTATTGATCCTGTGTTTCTTCAAAGCAGGAACACGGATCTCTGCCTTGCCATAGTACTAGCACCTCCCACACAGTAACCAAGCACAGGTTAGGCATACAGTTAACCCTTTGATTGCCCCTGATGTTAACCCCTTCCAAGACAGTGTCATTAGTACAGTGACAGTGCATATTTTTAGCACTGATTACTGTATTATTGTCGCTGGTTTCCAAAAAAGTGTCAAAAGTGTCACTTAGCGTTTGCTGCAATGTCGCAGTCGTGCTATAAGTCGCTGATCGCCGCCATTACTAGTGAAAAATAAATACATAAAAACTCTAGAAATACATTCCATCATTTGTAGATGCTATAAATTTTTGTGCAAACCAATTAATATATGCTTATTGTGATTTTCTTTTTACTAAAAATATGTCCTACATTTATGAAGAAATTTCATTTTTTTACATTTTTTTATTGGATGTGTTTTATAGTAGAAAGTAAAAATATTCCGAGTAGAGTGATGACCTCAACAGTGGGATTCTGCATGCTAATTTAGCAGTGTGGGGATAGACCAGTGACCAATCTGTGATGCCTAACTGCACTGGAGAAAAGAGAGTCCTTCAGCCAGGCTATGAAATCAGACCTGTCTGAGTGACAACAGTGGCTGAACAATATCCTGTATTAGTATTTCATCACTGTATTTAGCTGTTTGCTAAAAATATTTTAAAAAGTCTATTTTTTTATTTTTTACATACTGTCACCAGTCATCGTCCCTGATTGCTGCCACACCAGTTATGTGATGATGCTGTGCTGCACTGGTGACAGTATGTAAAAAATGTAAAAAACTATTGTGAGGAAATTTTTTTTTCTAATTTCTTCATTTTCCAGAACAAAAAAAACTCACAATGCCTCTTATTAAATACCTTGGACTGTCTACTTTCCAAAAAGCAGTCTTTTGGGGGGTATTTGTACTGTCCTGACATTTTTGGGCCTCAAAAAATGAGATCAGGACATCAGGATTGATCAATTTTCAGATATGCTGTATATACCATAGTTTGTGGACCAAATAATATACACTGATTTGGGTTATTTTCCCCAAAGAAATGTAGCAGTAGACATTTTGGCCTAAATTTATGATTAAAGATTATTTATTGCAAATTTTGCAAAATTGCAAATATTTATGCAAAATGTTATAACAGAAACAAAGAATTTTTTTTCAATAATGTTTGGTATTTTTTTGTTTATTTAGTAAGGAAAAAAAAGTGGTGATTAAATAACACCAAAAGAAAGCTCTATTTCTAAAAATGATAAAAATGTCATATAGGTACAGTGGTGCATGACCGCGCAATTGTCATTCAAAGTGTGACAAGGCTGAAAATTGGCCTTGGCAGGAAGGGGGTAAAAGTGTCCGGTATTGAAGCTGTTAAACCATTTGGCCATTTACAGATTCACAGCTAGAGGGAGTAAACACTAATTTTGCAATTACCCTGCCCCACCACATACATGGTTTTTGCTTTCTGCCTTACACATAACAAAAGTATATGAATCAGCTGACTCATTGAAAACAAGGCACTTCCTGTGTGACTGACATTTTTTCCTATCCTGGCACTTGTAGTCCACTTGATTGTCTAGTAATAGATTTTTGTTGCTGATCTATATTCAGGAAATTATTATTTTCAAATAATATTTATTATAAAATAAAAATCTTTATGGATTTCAACTGTTTCTTTGAGTTATTTTTGCTGTTGGACAATCTTGGCAACTTCATATAAAACACAACTTGAGAGAGATGACTGTCCATGACTTCCCATGTCAGAGGATTGCCTAGTGTGGCGGCCTGAGTGGGGGACCCCAATTGTGGCATGAAACCTTTCACCTGACCTAAGACCGACCACCAGAAACTCAAGACTAACTTCTATGGGGAGAGCCTCTTGGTCACTTAGGTTCATTAATTAGGCACTTCATTAGAGAATAAGGGCTCCAATGACACAGTTCTGCGTTAACATCCTAGTGAATAATAATCAGTGTAGCGCTGGACATACAAAACAAATAACAATGTGACAAGTGACTAAAAATGTTGTACACAATCCCTAGTACTACTAGATACCCATTGAGTGAGATATCTTCAGTGAGGAAAAATATATATAATAAATATATCAGAATAAACAGTGTAGCATTAAACTAATAATGCAATGCAAAAATATATAATATAAACACACGCAGATTACTCATCTAAGGCTTATATCATCATAGAATAAATGGTGAAGATCCCCTAAGTAATGTTCCTTATTTATGTGGGTCCATACCCAGAGTGATATATACAAAAGAAATTATTATGTGAAAAATTAAAATTAAAAAATTGTGAAAATAAAAATTCAAAAGTGTCCCAAATGACAAAGTGTTAATTCCAAAGAAATCCAGAAAAAGCTTATTGCAGGGTTCGGGATTGCTTGATCCACCTCTCGTGCAGCCCACCACCAGATGGTAAAATTGAAGGCTTACCAGAAAGCCTGCGACCGCCCTTACTCAGGGGGGTCAATACAGGCTTAGTAGTGGAAATATCCAAGAATGATGGACTTCTACTGGGGCGCCCCAGAAGAAGTCTGATGACGAAACGTGCGTAGGGCGGGTTACGAACGTCTTGCAGCACCTCTAACAAGGGGAATTCGCTAACTTTTGCCATGCTTGATTTGTTCATTTGAAATCTCATCTACACCTGGCCTTTCTGAGAAGGGGCATTGAAGGAATCCCGGGGAACTTACTTCCACATCGGGGTCCCCGTTGCTGTGAGCTGCTTGTCTGACGAAGAGAGAGGGAGTTCGGAGGGTCCATCCTGGCTTAAACAAGCCCTCACTCAATTGGTTTCTGGATTGCAGATAACGCAAGGTGAATCTCGCAGTTACTTCTCTTTCTGGATGATTTGGAGAACTGTAATCGCAGATGCAACATCAGAATAAGGGGGTCTTCCTGAAGCCACACTGCAGGCAGATCTTAAAGCTACAGTATCCATCATATTTAATGTATACCTGGACCGCCCTTCTGACACCAACTTTCCCATAGACAGAGTTCATGGGACCTTGGGTACCAGAAATGTGTAAAAATGTCCTAGGGATGTTTTCTGCTGTCTACACAACTACTCTCTTAAAGAAGACATCCTCCAAAGAGCCTGGCATAGGGGTCCCATAGAATTTGACAGTGCCCAGATCCTTCTCCTGCCACATGTTTCTGGAAGGACTCTTCAGATGCGACTCTGCATGAAGCATCTTCTGGAGAAGTTCAGTGATCTGGGCATCACATACATATGGGGTCACCCTTTCCACCTGATAGCCCATAAGGGTAATTTCTCCTACTCTTTACGACATCCGTCTGAGCTACCAGATTTTTTTCAATTCTCTGTAAATGGATCCAGTGCCTCTCCCAAAATGGTTGGCCTTTAACCTTTCAGCAATCATGACTGCCACAAACCCACCAGCAGGCCACAGAGAGCTTGCAGTGATGAAGGCAACCAATCCTCCAGGATCCTTAACCCTAACTGCTGAACTCGGTGTCTGCACCATAGTCAAGATCCTTCACTGGTGTTTAGAGATACTGCACTTTGCTCATTACACAAATGTCTACCTTGATGGCTTTATTACCCAGTTTGCTCTCAATGTGGGCTACAACCAGACGGTTTTGCCCTTCATTTCAGGGCCTTCTTATCTGGCTCACCAGAAACGTTTGAGCTGCTGCCTGACTACATTATTGAACTCTGTTGACTGGTTATGCTTTGGCTAAGCAATAGTGGGCCACACTGGTCCTATGCCCCCTGTTGTAAATCAACCTTATAATCACTTTAGTAATAAAATAAAAAAAACACTAGTTCTTATGCCATGTACACACGGGCGGACTTTTCGACCGGATTGGGACGATGGGACGAATCCGTCGGACAATCCGACCATGTGTGGGCTTCATCGGACCTGCAGCAGACTTTTTCGGTCGAAAATCAGACGGACTTTAGATTTGAAACATGTTTCATATCTTTCGGACGGACTCGAGTCCGGTCGAAAAATCCGCTCGTCTGTATGCTAGTCCGACGGACAAAAACCCACACTAGGGCAGCTATTGGCTACTGGCTATCAACTTCCTTATTTTAGTCCGGTGTACGTCATCACGTACGAATCCGTCGGACTTTGGTGTGATCATGTGTAGGCAAGTCCGTTCGTTCAAAAGTCCGTCAAAAGTCCGTCAAAAGTCCGTCGGAAAGACCGTTGGACCTTTGATGCCGAAAAGTCCGCCCGTGTGTACACGGCATTAGAGTCTGTTGACTTAGCAAACTGAATGGTCATGTGCAAAAGAAATTTCAGAAAAAAAAAAATGACTGAATGATTGAAGAGAACCTAGCTTTACTTTATTTATGTGAACAGCATAATAGTATCTGCTCCTTTAGTAAATCAATACCAACGAGAAAAAGAACAAAATAGAAACTAAACAAATAGAACACAAATTAATTAAGAAAATGCATTTGATGAAATGTAAGTCCTGCCTGTGGTGGAATGTGGTATGTTTGGCAGATATCTTGATGAGAAAATTGGCCCTAAAGGCATGCAAATGCATATCTTTCTAAGTGTCATAAATGTCACAACTGCCTTTAAGGGATACTGGGAAGCTCATTCTGATACCTATAGATGCTACATGATAACCTATATGCAAGAATACTAATGAAGAATATAATTATCTTATTGCAAAAACAGATGCTTTATTTGTGTGGCTCCAACCATACCAGTAGCATACATATCTTATTCAAATGGATTCTATAACATATGCATTCATGGGGCGCTTGAACTGGGATTTATTGGCAATTAGGAAGGCTGAAAAGGATTGAGATGCTTATGTGTCAGGGTAAGCATACAACTGGGATCCAAAATATCATCAACAGTTTTTGCACAGACTTAATGATGGCAGTATAAGCAAAGGATGGAAGTTGTTTGTCTGATCATTCAGCTACAAAGAAAACAATAACGACTAATAGATGAAACACGCAGAAACATAAAAGATGATCGAAGGCACATACCTACGTAGGCAGTTCATCTGCACCAACTCGCAGTCACAAATAAGTCACAGCAGGATGGTCCCTGAGCTGAATGATTAATTGGCTATTGCAGTGTAATCTGTAAGTGGTGTTAAAGTACACTAGTCCTGAGAGAAACATTGCTTTTCTCCTTCTGATACTGCTAGCTGTGTAGGCAAGAGTCTTGGGTCAGAACAGCTGTTGCTATCCTTCTCCAGGGCCATACCTCCAATGAGGCCAATCGAGGTTGCCATCTAAGACAGCATTCATGGAGGCAGTGTAGGTGGCACTGAGGCCAGAGTATCTATTCTGGATACTCATACGAAGTACAGCTCAGTAACGATGATCCTGACAAAATCACAGGTTAAGCATTACCGAGCTCCCTGTTCGACTACTGCGTGTGTCACACAGGAAGGCCCAGCAGTTAAGCTTCTTCAGTCAGCTGAAGGAGCTAATTAACAGTGACTTGCCAAAGACTTTTAGTCAGCTATGTTTGCACTTTTAACAGGCTCTGCATCACTGAGCTGACTGCCTTTATGTGTGGGCACACACGTACACACACATACTCACATGCAAGCAGAGTTATGGCTGCCCAAGAAAGCTATCTTTGTAATGGAAAGGAGAGGAGGGTCAAATAAAAAATGTCCTCCACCCCAGGCACAGCCTTGCTATTCCCATGTGTTTGTGGTGCGGCCTGGCAGGCGGCCTCTGCTCATTGCTGAAGCCTACCTGGTCCCTGGCAACAATCATTCAATACTTTGGGTTCTCTGTATTGGATGTGGTAAAGGGGTCACCTGACCACTAAGTCACTTTCCTTTCTTTGCAGTGTCAATAAGTGGTCGCATGACTTCCTCTATGCTGCTGGAACTAGGGAGAACCCAACATAGGACTAATGTGTTGAGATGTATGTGTCTGTTCATAAGAAATGTTTAAAACTAAAATGCACTGCATGGCCTTTTACCTTTTGATCAGCAGGCTTCAAAGGCCCACTAAGGAGGTTTAGTAAAGCCAACCCCATCACTATAAAAGGAGGGACATATGACATGAAAGCCATAGTTTCAGTGGTTTGGAATCTGCTGTAGCGAAAGAATAGGGAAAACTGACAAACCACATATGGAGAGATGATAGTCACTTAGGATACTGTACTTTGGTTTAGATTGCTAGCTCTTTGAGTAATCACTTCTTTGTCCCCCCCTTTTTTTTTTTACTTTAAATTTTTGTAACTAGAACTCTAACTTAAAGTTTAGCCCAAAATGTTTGAATCCACTTATAAGTTATTACTTCCACTGGAAGTATATTCCAAGCGTCAACTATTTGTTCTGTATAATAATACTTTGTAAGATTAGTTTCCTCCTGCTATTTTGAGGCCATGTCCCTGTGTTCTCGATCTTAGCTTCTTATTGAAAATTCTGCCCTTCTGAGCCTTAGTCAAACTCTCATGTATGTAAAGGTTTCAGTCATATATCCCCTTTATCCTCATTCCTCCAAACTGTACATATTAAGTTCCTGAAGTGTCTATAGATATGTTTTATCCCCAGACCAGTTTTATCACCATTTTTGATGGACTTGTTTTATTTTATCATTCACCCCACAGTAGAATGCTTGCAGAAGCTGGGGAGTAGGGATGAGCTTTGAGTTCGAGTCGAACTCATGTTCGACTTGAACATTGGCTGTTCGCAAGTTCGCCAAACAGCGAACAATTTGAGGCGTTCGCGGCAAATTCGAATGCGGCGGAACACCCTTTAAAAGTCTATGGGAGAAATCAAAAGTGCTAATTTTAAAGGCTTATATGCAAGTTATTGTCATAAAAAGTGTTTGGGGACCTGGGTCCTGCCCCAGGGGACATGGATCAATGCAAAAAAACCTTTTAAAAACGTCTGTTTTTTCAGGAGCAGTGATTTTAATAATGCTTGAAGTCAAACAATAAAAGTGTAATATCCCTTTAAATTTCGTAGCTGGGGGGTGTCTATAGTATGCCTGTAAAGGGGCGCATGTTTCCCGTGTTTAGAACAGTCTGACAGCAAAATGACATTTCGAAGGAAAAAAGCCATTTAAAACTACTCACGGCTATTGCATTGCCGGTCCGCAATACACATAGAAGTTCATTGATAAAAACGGCATGGGAATTCCCCACAGGGGAACCCCGAACCAAAATTTAAAAAAAAAATGACATGGGGGTCCCTCTAAATTCCATACCAGGCCCTTCAGGTCTGGTATGGATATTAAGGGGAACCCCGGCCAAAATTGAAAAAAAAAAACGGCGTGGGGTCCCCCCAAAAATCCATACCAGACCCTTTTCCGAGCACGCAACCTGGCAGGCCGCAGGAAAAGAGGGGTGACGAGAGAGCGCCCCCCCTCCTGAACCGTACCAGGCCACATGCCCTCAACACTGGGAGGGTGCTTTGGGGTAGCCCCCCAAAACACCTTGTCCCCATGTTGATGAGGACAAGGGCCTCATCCCCACAACCCTGGCCGGTGGTTGTGGGGGTCTGCGGGCGGGGGGCTTATCGGTATCTGGAAGCCCCCTTTAAAAAGGGGACCCCCAGATCCCGGCCCCCCCGTGTGAAATGGTAAGGGGGTACCTACCATTTCACTAAAAAACTGTTAAAAATGACAAGAGACAGTTTTTGACAATTCCTTTATTTAAATGCTTCTTCTTTCTTCTATCTTCCTTCATCTTCTTCTTCTTCTTCTGGTTCTTCTGGTTCTTCCTCCGGCGTTCTCGTCTAGCATCTCCTCTGCGGCGTCTTCTATCTTCTTCTGCTCGGGCTGCTCCACACCCATGGCATGGGGGAAGGCTCCCGTTCTTCTCTTCATCTTCTTCATCTTCTTCTTCATCTTCTTCTCTGCTTCATCTTCTTCTCTTCTTCATTTTCTTCTGCGGGCCGCTCCGCACCCATGCTTGCATGGTGGGAGGCTCCCGCTGTGTGACGGCGTCTCCTCGTCTGACGGTTCTTAAATAATGGGGGGCGGGGCCACCTGGTGACCCCACCCCCCTCTGACGCACGGGACATGACGGGACTTCCCTGTGGCATTCCCCGTGACATCACAGTGAAGTCCCGTCAAGTCACCGTGCGTCAGAGGGGGTGGGGTCATCGGGTGGCCCCGCCCCCCATTATTTAAGAACCGTCAGACGAGGAGACACCGTCACACAGCGGGAGCCTCTCTCCATGCCAGCATGGGTGCGGAGCGGCCCGGAGAAGAAAATGAAGAAGAGAAGAAGAGAAGAAGATGAAGCAGAGAAGAAGATGAAGAAGAAGATGAAGAAGATGAAGAGAAGAACGGGAGCCTTCCCCCATGCCATGGGTGCGGAGCGGCCCGACCAGAAGAAGGTAGAAGACATCGCGGAGGAGATGCTGGACGAGAATGCCGGAGGAAGAACCAGAAGAGCCAGAAGAAGAAGAAGAAGATGAAGGAAGATAGAAGAAAGAAGAAGCATTTAAATAAAGGAATTGTCAAAAACTGTCTCTTGTCATTTTTAACATTTTTGACAGTTTCTTTTTCACACGGGGGGGCCAGGATCTGGGGGTCCCCTTGTTAAAGGGGGCTTCCAGATTCCGATAAGCCCCCTGCCCGCAGACCCCCACAACCACCGGCCAGGGTTGTGGGGATGAGGCCCTTGTCCTCATCAACATGGGGACAAGGTGTTTTGGGGGGCTACCCCAAAGCACCCTCCCAATGTTGAAGGCATGTGGCCTGGTACGGTTCAGGAGGGGGGGCGCTCTCTCGTCCCCCCCTCTTTTCCTGCGGCCTGCCAGGTTGCGTGCTCGGATAAGGGTCTGGTATGGATTATTGGGGGGACCCCACGCCGTTTTTTGTTTTTTTTTGGCACGGGGTTCTCCTTAAAATCCATACCAGACCTGAAGAGCCTGGTATGGAATTTAGGGGCACCCCCACGTCATTTTTTTTTTAAATTTTGGTTCGGGGTTCCCCTGTGGGGAATTCCCATGCCGTTTTTATCAATGAACTTCTATGTGTATTGTCGGACCGGCAATGCAATAGCCGCGAGTAGTTTTAAATGGCTTTTTTCCTTTGAAATGTCATTTTGCTGTCAGACTGTTCTAAACACGGGAAACATGCGCCCCTTTACAGGCATACTATATACACCCCCCAGCTACGAAATTTAAAGGGATATTACACTGTTTGACTTTAAGCATTATTAAAATCACTGCTCCCGAAAAAACGTCAGTTTTTAAAAGTTTTTTTTGCATTGATCCATGTCCCCTGGGGCAGGACCCAGGTCCCCAAACACTTTTTATGACAATAACTTGCATATAAGCCTTTAAAATTAGCACTTTTGATTATTCATGTTCGTGTCCCATAGACTTTAACGGTGTTTGCGTGTTCGAATGAACTTTTTTCCTGTTCGCATGTTCTGGTGCAAACCGAACAGGGGGGTGTTCGGCTCATCCCTACTGGGGAGCAGAAACCAGTATATTATCCTTATATGGACCATAAGGATGGTAAATAATGTAATATTCAGGGGAAGTAGCCCCTCAGTATCACGTGCAACAGCTGGTTAACTTAAGCATAAAAGTCTTTACTTTTTATTTTGGCAAACGCAAAATAGCTTCCAGGAGCAAAACAAACTTCAGAAAATGCAACACAAAAAGTCTGCTAATCGTCAGCACAAATCAAACTATTAAATAAGCAACAGTCCAAGAAAGCTTTACTCCAGGGTTAGCAGCGCCCAACTTCAGACGTTTTGTAGCACACATGCAACACAGCGCTAGGTCTCCACTCAACTCCTACTCCATCCACCAACACTGGGAGGTTCCTGCCTTATGTGCTGCTTCCTGGAAGCTGCTTAACCCTGTAGGTACCGGAGTCCCTTTAGTCAGGAGGGGAGGCCCTTTTTCCACCCAAAAGTCACTCAGGGTCTCCAAAATTATGGGACCAAAATAAGCCGCTTTCAATGACAAGAGGACTGGGAGTCAGTCCTCTCTTCTGTACAACTATTCCAGAATCCCTCACCCTGTATGGATGAGACCCCTGAATACACCAACCTATCCCCCTTAAAGGAACCACAACACGAATAATGTAATGCCATATGCACCCGTCTAGGACCCACCCTTGGCATCCAATACAATAAATAAACACTTATTTTACAGATACACTTTGTTTTGTAAATGTGACCTTATGGTGACAGGGTTACTTTAACTTTCAGAGAAATGGATTGGCGAGAAGTACTGAGAAGGGACATACAAGTAGGTAAAGTGGTGAACTAGTAGGAGATTTTGTCAATGTTCCCTGTATGGACAAAGGGAGGGAGTCTCTTAAAATCAAAGTGCAGAGATAAGTAATTAGTCTGATTTTCATACAACCAGCCCTCCTAGTTTCAGAAAATGAACAAAAGTGTTAATGGGTTATACTTACAAATCCTAAGAACTGTGCCATTAGAGACTATAAAAACTTTTTTATTTATTTTTTTTTGCTTTGAATGGAACTCTTTAATAAAGCAAAGAGTAGTGCAGTGTTTCATTCTTCACATAACAGAAGTTTCCAAATATTTAATTCTAAATGATTCTGCATATTCTGAGGCTGCATACACTATCACACCCTATTACCAAAGTTTGTATACAATCAATACTCTTCTTCACAGTCTAATCATATTTAGTTGTCATCTCCTATCGCCATCTCCTTTAATGAACCATTATCGCTATCTCATCTACAAAAATCATTAGAATGGGACGAGTGTTTTTCTGGGTGTGCAGCACAGAATGTTAAATCTGCGATTGTTCAAACAAAGTTTATTTTCTTATCACTGATTGCTAAGGCTAGGTTTGATTGCTGATACATATAAACTTGTCAGTATAATAACACTAAATTGGATTTTGTTTTGATGCTGCTAAGAGCTAGAATTTCAATTTGTTGCTCATTGGGCACATTGTCGCCTAAGTGGTAAAGGGCGTACAGGATCTTCTGGGAGATCAGGGGTGGAATGCACTGTCCCATTTCTAAAGTCAGAAACAAATAAGTGCCCCCCTCCCCTTGTCATTGTACAACCGTTACCAATAAGTATTAATAAATTATGCTCTATGCATTCTTTTGTTTTTATCTACTGCTGCCTGCTTCATCTTCATTGTAATGTTGATTTACTAAATGCAAATAGGATGTTCACTTTGGAAATTAAGTTGAATTCTGCATGGAATTTCACCCAGAGCCTAGTGATGGTGGTGAAATGTACTCTGCAAAGAATACCCAATCATGTGCAAATAGAATAAACAGCATTTTTGTTTAAACATGATTGGATGATGGAAGTCATTGGAGCTTCACCTAATTCACAAAGCTTTAGGGAGAACTCCTATACAACTTCCCTTGCACATTGAACAATCTATTTGTCTTTAGTAAATCAAACCCATTGAATCCAAATATAGATTGATCTCACAGGCAAAATGTAAAACATATTGCAGTATACAGAGCCTCTGGTTAGCATCTCATGACCATAAACAGGTCTCTAGGGGCACTTCTGGTTAAAGACGAGAAGTACAGAAAAAACAGGAGCACCAGATCAAATGTAGAGACCAGTTGTGGCTGGTGCTAAATATTTCGGGGGCAGGCGGAAAACTAACACCACCCCCCTCCCCCAGGGAAGGCGGCCGCAAGCACACAAACACCCCCCCCCCCGTGGGAGAAGTATGGCAGATAGGAAGTTGGCGATCGCTGCAAGCCCCCAGGTGTTAGACGGATGAGGAAGACTGACCTTAAGTTAGGAGGCAGGGGAAAGGAAGAGCCGGGTCCTTGCTTCTCCTCCTGAGTAGGAAGTGTGTCCTGAGACCTGAGTGGCTAGGAGGAGAATATGAATTCGTTATTGTCACACAAGTGGGTGGGTTCGGGACGCATTGCTCTGCTCCCTAAGCCCACCCTTTTTTGAAGCCAATTAGAGCCTTAGGCTCTAATCATGTGCTTCAAAATAAAAAACCCTGTTGGTATCCATGCGTCCGGCAGCCTGCATGTAGATTAGGGGCCGGGCGCATGGATTAGGGGGGCGGCACCCCTGCGTCCTGTATGGACGGGCCGCCACTGGTAGTGACACTATGAAGAGTTTATTCATAAAACATCAAAAAAGACAAGTCAATGCTTTTTGGTGCTTATAATGAACTCTTTTAACAGGTTTTTAAAAGCTGAAAGTATCTGGATTACCATAGACCTAAATGGGTTAAATTATAAATATTAAATTCACAGTATTAAAGTAAGCTTCAGCTGGAGCCTCTTCCTAATACTGATAAAAGAGGCCATTTGAAACCCTCAAAACATGTTTGATTGTCTCCTTTGACAATTTATCATAAAATAAACTCTTCATGTTTTTCAACATTTGGTCTTATGCTCCTGCTTTTTTTTTTTCTGTACCTCTTGCTGTATCTTTACTGTCAGCACCTTACTTTCTCAGTTTCAGAATGCTAAGGGTAAGATCCTCTACAGCTCTTCTCTAGGATCTCCAGGACGCCACATGGAATACCAGCCACCTGCTCTGAACTCATATTCTGTTCTACCTTTACCTGTCTATTTGAAAGCAAGCTTACATACAGATAATCATTCACGTAGCAATTCTGGGCAGCCTTCCAAGTTTGGAGCTCTGAAGAAACATTTCCTCTTATTTCTTTCTTAGTGGGAGTTCTAATCCAAAATAGTTACAGTTTTCCCTTCTCTCCAGTAAAGTCTGACATTTTGAACTGTTCATAAAATAGTCATAAATGTGTTAAAGCTGAACTCCAGTCACCAATCTATTTCCCAATCACCACAAAGAATATAAACACAATATGGGGTTGATTTACTAAAGGCAAATAGACTGTTCAACTTGCAAAGTACAGTTGCACTCTGTAAGTGCAGTTGCTCCAGAGCTTAGCAAATGCGGAAAGTGTCTCTTTGAAAAGAATACCCAATCACGTGCAAGGAAAATTAAAACAAAAACTGCATTTTTGTTAGCACATGATTGGATGATGGAAGTCAGCAGAGCTTCTGCTCATTTACTAAGCTTGGAGCAAATGCTCTTGCAGAGTGCAACTGCACTTTGCAAAGTGCACAGTATATTTGTCTAGTAAATCAACCCCTTTGTGTGCACCAAATGCCTTTGCAAACCCAATTTTCACCATATAAAAGCAGCAGCTGCATCATCACTGTGTTGCACATATCCTGTGCAGAAAGCAGAGCTGTGGGAGGGACCTAGTAGCACCACCCACTACAAGCTACCTGTAGAAAACTACAGGAGGGGCGGAGACAAGACCAGCCACCCTGCACATGGAGCGAGAGCAGCAGTGACCAATCTTTATTACAGGAAGCTCCTGCACACAGGCAACATTTCACACTGGATTACTGCACAGATCAGGAAGAAATAGACAAAGCACACCCCAATTGACGTAAGAATATACAGGCATCTTGTATTTAAAGGAGAGGTACAGCCGAAGATCGTTTGACTGTACTTCTCCTGTAATTACTGTATAGGAGTGATTTGTTTTCAGCCAACAGCGTCACAGAGTCGAACTAGGCTCAGGAAAGATTGCAACCATATGGTTGAGATCCACCCACATGCATGGACCAACACCTGGCTCAGTCTCTCAGTGAGCCGCTGAGAGCCTGATCTGGCTGCTCCTACCCACTCCATAGCCCAGCACTCCAGTGAGCGCATGCACGTGCGGGGGGGGGTCAGGGCAGAGAGCTCTGAGAACTGAGCGATCAGCAGTGTTTAATTGCTTGGTTCTCAGCCTTAGAGCCAACGGGGGACAGATTGAACAGATGTGATAACAAAAAACTTGCCACCACCCTCATCTATAGATGATTATCGCAGAAAGCGGCATTGGAGGGCAAAAATAGGTAATAAGAAAGGCCTGGGGAATGTCCAGGAAAAAAACAAAGCCTACTTACCACCAGCTCGCAGACAACCGAATAAATCTGGCTACAAAAGTCCGACAGCCCGTCCAACAAACTTTCGACGGACTTTTGGCGGACTTGCCTACATACGATCACACAAAAGTCCGACAGATTCATACGTGATGACATAGACAGGACTAAAATAAGGAAGTTGATAGCCAGTAGCCAATAGCTGCCCTAGCGTGGGTTTTTGTCCATTGGACTAGCATACAGACAAGTGGATTTCTGGCTCCGGCGGAGTTACGACGTAAAGATTTGAAGCAAGTTCCAAATCTAAAGTCCGTTAGATTTGTGACTGGAAAAGTCCTCTGAAAGTCCGGGGAAGCCCACACACACGATCGGATTGTCCACCGGATTTGGTCCGTCGGCATCCATCGGACTTTTGTAGTCGAAAAGTCCGACTGTGTGTACGTCCCATAACAGTATGCGTTAAAAACAGGGGTTTGGTCCGTAGGCATTTGCAAACGCAAAGTGAGCCACAGAGCCACGTCACGGCACCCTGGTATCTGTGGTCCTAACACTAAAATATGAGTGTCCCCACAGTGGAGGCACATGCATTCTGATGGATAAATGAGGGAAGGTGGACTGAAGGGGACCCCTCCCCTTCTTAAAGGTACAGGAGCACACCAAACACCCAGCAAATAACACAATGGCTGCAAAGGTGTTGGTGCGTTGCTGGACCAATACAAACAACGACGTGATAACAAAAAACTTGCCACCGCCCTCATCTATAGCTGGCTATTGCAGCAGACAGATTGAACCGATGCTGCAACCCCCTAGGTAAGTATAATTCTGAAGAAAAAAAAAAATTCCCATACTTCTCTTTTAAACAAAATTTGCTGATCCTGAAGTTTGGTTTTAACATTAATTAACACTGACTCTCATGTCTTCCACAGAGATCATTTTTTTGTGATACACATCTACATGTATCCAGCCAAAGCTACAAAGAACAGATGTGCCAATGAGGGTGGGCAATACTCTGGAGTAGTATCCATAATAATTATAAAGCAATAATAAATTTTATTTGGTTTCCTGCTTTGGCCCTTAATACTTTTTCATCAAGGGTAGTCATCTCTGGAGTGGGGTAAGTGCACCCTGGAACTATATAATTGGTGCACAATTAATCCAGAATAGTACATATTATATCAGGTAACCTCGCGACCCCTTTTTGGTGCCATATAATTGACCAATATAAAAAAAAATGAGATTGCAAGTTTACAGTCTATGTTTCAATAACAAGTCTGCATGGATCAGTTCCTGACTTGCCAAAATGTAAAATACTGTAGTATTGTCAATCAAAAAAGCTGTACATTTTATCATTTAAAAAGCCGTTTGAGATCCTAGTCAGGTGACTTTTGCCTAGGCAGATATGATGTTATCAGTGTATTGCAAGCAGGAGACAGCATTTACTCCTTTCCTCCAGTGATTAGATTTTAACATTGTTACTTTGGAGTCACAAGATAAGAGGCTGCAGTCATGAGGGTAACCTATATATTTCATATATATATATATATATATATATATATATATATATATATATATATATATATATATATATATATATATATATGTAAATAAGGATGAGCTTTGGTTAGGCTTGGGTTGAGATCCTGAACCCTGGGGGAAGCGGTCAGTGCTGGTCTAATCAGATATGGCTGAAGCATTCCCAGCCCTATAGCTGCATACACACAAAGGGGCATGGTTGCTTGTGACATCATTGGCCTAATATGGCCATATACACCCTGTTCCAAATTATTATGCAAATTCTATTTCAGTATCACAAAGATTAAATATTTTGTTTTTCAGTTTAACTCATGGATGGCATTGTGTCTCAGGGCTCTTTTGATCACTGAAATCAATCTCGGACACCTGTGATAATTAGATTGCCAGGTGAGCCCAATTAAAGGAAAAACTACTAAAGAAGGGTGTTCCACATTATTAAGCAGAGCACCATTTTCAAGCAATATGGGGAAGAAAAGGGATCTCTCTGCTGCCGAAAAGAGTGAAATAGTTCAATGCCTTGGACGAGGTATGAAAACATTAGATATTTCATGAAAACTTAAGCGTGATCATCACACTATTAAGAGATTTGTGGCTGATTCAGAGCACAGACAGGTTTTGTTCAGAAAAAGGCACATTGAGGAATATTTCTGCCAGATCCATGCATCGGATCAAGAGAGCAGCTGCTAAAACACCATTACATAGCAGCAAACAGATATTTGAAGCTGCTGGTGCCTCTGGAGTCTCACGGACATCAAGGTGTTGAGTCCTCCAGAGTCTTGCAACTGTGCATAAACCTTCCATTCGGCCACCATTAACCAATGCTCACAAGCAGAAACAGCTGCATTGGGTAGAAAAATACATGAAGACTAATTTTCAAACAGTCCTGTTCACTGATGAGTGCCGTGCAACCCTGGATGGTCCAGATGGATGGAGTAGTGGATGGTTGGTGGATGGCCACCCTGTTCCAACAAGGCTACGATGTCAGCAAGGCGGTGGTGGAGTCATGTTTTGAGCCGGAATCATGGGAAGAGAGCTGGTTGGCCCCTTTAGGGTCCCCGAAGGTGTAAAGATGACCACTGCAAAGTATGTGGAGTTCCTAACTGACCACTTCCTTCCCTGGTACACAAGGAAGAACTATGCTTTCCATAATAAAATCATCTTCATGCATGACAATGCACCATCTCGTGCTGCAAAGAATACATCTGCATCAATGGCTGCTATGGAGATAAAAGGTGAGAAAGTCATGATGTGGCCTCCATCCTCCCCTGACCTCAATCCTATTGAGAACCTTTGGAGTATCCTCAAGCAAAATATCTATGAGGGTGGGAGGCAGTTTACATCCAAACAACAGCTTTGGGAGGCTATTCTGACATCTTGCAAACAAATTCAAGCAGAAACTGTCCAAAAACTCACAAGTTCAATAGATGCAAGACTCGTGAAGCTGCTATCAAATAAGGGGTCCTATGTTAAAATGTAACGTGACCTGTTAAAATGTTTAAAAAGTTAAAATGTTGTTCAAAGATTGATTGAAATAGCTTTTGATTTCAGTAAATATGCTGCGAACACAACAAATGACAATTTTAAGTTCTTTACAACTAGGGATGAGCCGAACACCCCCCCGTTCGGTTCGCACCAGAACATGCGAACAGGAAAAAAATTCGTTCGAACACGCGAACGCCGTTAAAGTCTATGGGACACGAACATGAATAATCAAAAGTGCTAATTTTAAAGGCTAATATGCAAGTTATTGTCAATAAAAGTGTTTGGGGACCTGGGTCCTGCCCCAGGGGACATGGATCAATGCAAAAAAAAGTTTTAAAAACGGCCGTTTTTTCAGGAGCAGTGATTTTAATAATGCTTAAAGTCAAACAATAAAAGTGTAATATCCCTTTAAATTTCATACCTGGGGGGTGTCTATAGTATGCCTGTAAAGGGGCGCATGTTTCCCGTGTTTAGAACAGTCTGACAGCAAAGTGACATTTTGAAGGAAAAAACACATTTAAAACTACCGCGGCTATTGCATTGCCGACAATACACATAGAAGTTCATTGATAAAAACGGCATGGGAATTCCCCACAGGGCAACCCCGAACCAAAATTAAAAAAAAAAAATGATGTGGGAGTCCCCCTAAATTCCATACAAGGCCCTTCAGGTCTGGTATGGATATTAAGGGGAACCCCAGCCAAAATTTAAAAAAAAAAATTGACGTGGGGTTCCCCCTAAATTCCATACCAGACCCTTCAGGTCTGGTATGGATTTTAAGGGGAACCCCGCGCCAAAAAAAAAAAAAAAAAACGGCGTGGGGTCCCCCTAAAAATCCATACCAGACCCTTATCCGAGCACGCAACCTGGCAGGCCGCAGGAAAAGAGGGGGGGACGAGAGTGCGGCCCCCCCCCTCCTGAACCGTACCAGGCCACATGCCCTCAACATTGGGAGGGTGCTTTGGGGTAGCCCCCCAAAACACCTTGTCCCCATGTTGATGAAGACAAGGGCCTCATCCCCACAACCCTGGCCGGTGGTTGTGGGGGTCTGCGGGCGGGGGGCTTATCGGAATCTGGAAGCCCCCTTTAACAAGGGGACCCCCAGATCCTGGCCCCCCCCCTGTGTGAAATGGTAAGGGGGTACTTACCCCTACCATTTCACTAAAAAACTGTCAAAAATGTTAAAAATGACAAGAGACAGTTTTTGACAATTCCTTTATTTAAATGCTTCTTCTTTCTTCCTTCATCTTCTTCTTCTTCTGGTTCTTCTGGCTCTTCTGGTTCTTCCTCCGGCGTTCTCGTCCAGCATCTTCTCCGCGGCGTCTTCTATCTTCTTCTCCTCGGGCCGCTCCGCACCCATGGCATGAGGGGGGAGGCTCCCGCTCTTCTCTTCATCTTCTTCTCTTCTTCATCTTCTTCTTCATCTTCTTCTTCTTCTTCTCTTCTTCCTTCTTCTGTTCTTCATGTCTTCTCCGGGCCGCTCCGCAGCCATGCTGTGGCATGGAGGGAGGCTCCCGCTGTGTGACGGCGTCTCTTCGTCTGACGGTTCTTAAATAACGGGGGCGGGGCCATCCGGTGACCCCGCCCCCCTCTGACGCACGGTGACTTGAGGGACTTCCCTGTGACGTCACGGGGAATGCCACAGGGAAGTCCCGTCATGTCACCGTGCGTCAGAGGGGGGCGGGGTCACCGGGTGGCCCCGCCCCCCGTTATTTAAGAACCGTCAGACGAAGAGACGCCGTCACACAGCGGGAGCCTCCCTCCATGCCACAGCATGGCTGCGGAGCGGCCCGGAGAAGACATGAAGAAGAGAAGAAGGAAGAAGAGAAGAAGAAGATGAAGAAGAAGATGAAGAAGAGAAGAAGATGAAGAGAAGAGCGGGAGCCTCCCCCCTCATGCCATGGGTGCGGAGCGGCCCGAGGAGAAGAAGATAGAAGACGCCGCGGAGAAGATGCTGGACGAGAACGCCGGAGGAAGAACCAGAAGAGCCAGAAGAACCAGAAGAAGAAGAAGATGAAGGAAGAAAGAAGAAGCATTTAAATAAAGGAATTGTCAAAAACTGTCTCTTGTCATTTTTAACATTTTTGACAGTTTTTTAGTGAAATGGTAGGGGTAAGTACCCCCTTACCATTTCACACAGGGGGGGGGCCGGGATCTGGGGGTCCCCTTGTTAAAGGGGGCTTCCAGATTCCGATAAGCCCCCCGCCCGCAGACCCCCACAACCACCGGCCAGGGTTGTGGGGATGAGGCCCTTGTCTTCATCAACATGGGGACAAGGTGTTTTGGGGGGCTACCCCAAAGCACCCTCCCAATGTTGAGGGCATGTGGCCTGGTACGGTTCAGGAGGGGGGGGGGGCCGCACTCTCGTCCCCCCCTCTTTTCCTGCGGCCTGCCAGGTTGCGTGCTCGGATAAGGGTCTGGTATGGATCTTTGGGGGGACCCCACGCCGTTTTTTTTTTTTTTTTGGCGCGGGGTTCCCCTTAAAATCCATACCAGACCTGAAGGGTCTGGTATGGAATTTAGGGGGAACCCCACGTCAATTTTTTTTTTAAATTTTGGCTGGGGTTCCCCTTAATATCCATACCAGACCTGAAGGGCCTTGTATGGAATTTAGGGGGACCCCCACATCATTTTTTTTTTTTTTATTTTGGTTCGGGGTTGCCCTGTGGGGAATTCCCATGCCGTTTTTATCAATGAACTTCTATGTGTATTGTCGGCAATGCAATAGCCGCGGGTAGTTTTAAATGAGTTTTTTCCTTCCAAATGTCATTTTGCTGTCAGACTGTTCTAAACACAGGAAACATGCGCCCCTTTACAGGCATACTATAGACACCCCCCAGGTACGAAATTTAAAGGGATATTACACTTTTATTGTTTGACTTTAAGCATTAATAAAATCACTGTTCCTGAAAAAACGTCCGTTTTTAAAACTTTTTTTTGCATTGATCCATGTCCCCTGGGGCAGGACCCGGGTCCCCAAACACTTTTTATGACAATAACTTGCATATAAGCCTTTAAAATTAGCACTTTTGATTTCTCCCATAGACTTTTAAAGGGTGTTCCGCGGCATTCGAATTTGCCGCGAACACCCCAAATTGTTCGCTGTTCGGCGAACTTGCGAACAGCCAATGTTCGAGTAGAACATGAGTTCGACTCGAACTCGAAGCTCATCCCTATTTACAACCTATAAAGTGTTTTGAAACTTACTATGCGTAATAATTTGGAACAGTGGATTGTAAGTTTTTTATTTTGAAAAATAAAAACTGTTATGATTAGGAGTAGGGATGAGCCGAACACCCCCCTGTTCGGTTCGCACCAGAACATGCGAACAGGAAAAAAGTTCGTTCGAACATGGGAACACCGTTAAAGTCTATGGGACACGAACATGAATAATCAAAAGTGCTAATTTTAAAGGCTAATATGCAAGTTATTGTCATAAAAAGTGTTTGGGGACCTGGGTCCTGCCCCAGGGGACATGGATCAATGCAAAAAAAAGTTTTAAAAATGGCCGTTTTTTCAGGAGCAGTGATTTTAATAATGCTTAAAGTCAAACAATAAAAGTGTAATATCCCTTTAAATTTCGTACCTGGGGGGTGTCTATAGTATGCTTGTAAAGGGGCGCATGTTTCCTGTGTTTAGAACAAAAGAGAAAACAAACGTGCGCTCATAATGAACATAATCTGTGTAAAAAATACATAATCTAAATCCCTGTAAGAAAATCAGAAATGTGCATCAAAAAATATTGATAATTAATAAATGGTAAAAAGCTGTGAAAAAAATATGCTTAAAAAGTGTCATAACATTTCAAGAAAAGTTTTCACAACCCAAATGGATAAGGAACAGTCCTTAGATGAAATACTCCAAGGAGTGAAAGTTCTTATGATGAACAGTAGGAGAGGGAGTCCCATACATAAACAGTTACTTCACAGAAGCAGGAGGAAGCATCCACCTTTCGACCAGTCAGACACTGCACATATATATGGAGAGGGAGGGAAATGAGGATAAGAGCTCTCATATAGTCCCACAGTATTAAAAGGTGGACCCTTACCCTCAATGATGGACCTCCTCTCTGGCGAGGTCTCACACGCAGGCAGACTTTGCCCTCTGCAGGGACTGTGGATGGATGATGTCCGGATCCAGCTCATACAGTGTGCGTCTCCAGCTTGGCTTCTACCAACTCATCCACCTGGGGGGGGAGGGAGTGACAAGCACACACTTTCAATTGCTGGAGATGTCCTCAAAATCTGCTGTCTTGCTGTTTGGCATGGAGCAGCTCACAGTCAGTTCAGAGCAACACTCAGTGTGTAGTCACAGCACACCATTCTCCTGAGAACGAGATTCCAAACCCTCAACTGCCCATCCAACTTACAAAGAAAACAAGGAAAAGAGAGGAGGCATAAGAAGAGGGAAGAGAGGAGGAAAGAGATGTAAAAAGAGGCAGACTCTAGAAACCATTCATTCTACTATCAAAATCTACAATCTATCCAGTTCTGTCTTTTCAGATACAGAACTGGAATGCCTCAGAAAGGGTCTCAGTTTTGCCCCACCCAGTACACCCAATCTATTTGAGCTATTTATAGATCCTAACAAACACATATGTAAACTCACTATCCAAAGATACTACAGTATATACTCAAAAAAGCTAGTAACGAGAATGATACTGGTAATAATTAATGAAGCTGAGACAGTAGCACTTGCCTCTCCTGAAACTAATTTTGAGGAAGATCCCATCCTTAATATCCTAGAAGAGCTCTACTTAGAAGCCCAGCAAGATGGACAGACACTGTCCCAATTGAATTCTGGTCCCTCACGTGAAAGTGCAATAGTTCATACTTCATTTAAACCAAAATCTTCCTTCTCTCCCCATTGGGCAAAAGGAAAATTTATCTCAACTTTTTATCATTTGGTTTTTAACACTTTCAAAACAAAGTTCCATCTCGATAATAAGAAAACAGCACCAAAAATCTAGACCCTTTTTGTATCTCTATAGACAGCCTAAAGCATAATCAGGACGTAATTATTAGAAGAGCCGATAAGGGTGGGAGTCTGGTTATTCAAAACAAAGATGATTACATAGCTGAAGTAAGAAGACTCCTGGGTGACACAGACACTTACACAAAACGGAGAAAAGATCCCACTGTGGAATACACAAAAGAACTAAAAATACTTTTGGATCAAGCCTTATTGAAGGAAGTTCTTACAAAAAATGAATATCTCTTCCTTTACAATAGACATGCAGTGACTCCACATTTTTACCATATACCCAAGGCGCACAAGAGTTTTGTGCACCCCCCCCCCCCCCCGGGAAGACCAATAATTGCTGGTATCGATAGCCTCTCTAGTAACGTGGGATGTTACATTGATCACTTTCTATTGTGATCCCATCCTTTGTAAGAGACTCTGGCCATATGCTTGAAAATCCTATCTAACTACAAATGGCAGTATAATTATAAATGGCTCTCTTTGGACGTAGCCTCTCTTTATACGTCTATCGACCATGCACATGGCCTAAGAGCCATTAATTATTACTTGTCAGAGGATGGCAGATTTAATTCTCTACAGGCTAAATTTCCGTTGGACTGTGTTGAATACTCCTTTACGCACAATTATTTTTCTTTCCTGGGAGAACACTACGTACAGACTAGAGGGGGCTAGGTTTGCCTCCAGCTATGCAAATCTCTTTATGGGATATTGGGAGAACGCTTTCATATGGAAAAACAATCTGTTTGGGGCAAACCTGGTCTTACCCATGTCATTGACAAAGACTGTCTTGTCTTCCTGGACCTAGAAACTCTGATGGTGACATCTTTTCTAGAACCCACTTTAAACCGAGTGGAGGTAACATATTAATGGATATTTGAGCTTGCATTTCAGTCCAAGAAGTACTGTAGATACAAAACCCAGATTGTGTCTGGACAAAGATGTCACCGTCCTTCTGAAAATAAAAGCAAATAAAAACATTGTCATAGGGAGTCCTGTTATCTCTGTGAAAGGGAATATATACCTGCAAGCATTACACTTATACATCATGCATGCACATAACATAAAAGTATATATCCAGTACAAAGTTCACCTTTACTAATGCTGAATGGTTGATGGACTGGTATCAGTACAGTAAAGGGGTGATTATTGTGTATCATTACCACCTTGTACACCTAGCATGTTGGCCTGATAATGATTTGGGAAAGAAACACACACAATTTTATTCATTTTAATATGATTTTCTTAAAATGATTTAAAAAATATAGACAAAAAATGAATTTAAACATGTATTGTGGATTGACTGGTGAATTTGGTGATATTCACAAATACTCCCTGGGGGTAAACAGGCCTGCTCAACCACAGGTTTTATTTTCAGTTAATTGATTTTCTTATCTCTTTTGTATATCATGTACTCTTACTTCTGACTTTATTCATACAAGAAAAGTCTTTCTTTTATTCCCAAAACTTGTTAATGCTTAATAACTGCTTACCAAAAAAAAAATATTAAACATACCGGTATGTCAATTCATATTTCTCTGATGAAAAATATTTTGTGGCTAGTGGCACTTTAAAGATTTTTTTTAAACAATGCACTAATATTTAAAGAATTTGTTCCATTTAAGATTCAGTAAAACAGTGCAATTAGCCCTAACAAATTTGACAGCATTCAATTGTCAAATGCATTAGGCATTTATGCTTATTAAAATCTGAAAAATCTGTTTGTCAGTTGGGGACATAAGAAAGTTTTAGATATCTACATTTATATAATTTAACACCTAAAAATATTAAATAAGTTCCCGTTTTTTAATTTGCTCGTCTCTAGAGATCAATTTTAATGGCTTATTACTTGGGTTTGGTGGGTTTGTTATTTCTGCTGTCGTACCCTTGTTTGATCCTACAGGGCCACCAGCAGAATGTATATTTTAGCCTATTCCAATTGAGGTGAGCTTCAAGTTTGGGTCCATCATGAATCTGACCTGAACCCAAACTGTTTGAATTTCTACAAACTGTCAAGCTAAATTACCCTTTTTGCCACTTCACCGATGTGCCCAACCTCCGGCTGCTGCAGCCAATAGTTATTAATAACCACCAATAAGTAAAGCTTCTGGCTGCCCAGAAAAGGGTGGACATCCCAAGTGATATCACTGACTGCAAGTTCTACAGGTGCTACATTGTACGTGCAGGATTAGGGCCTACTCCAAGCATAATACTTTAAAAAATTGTATTTTGTAATGTTTATCTAAGCCAGTGGTTCTCAACTCCTGTCCTCAGGACCCACTAACAGGCCAGATTTTATGTATTACCTTGGGGAGATCCAGACTAGAATACTGCAATCACTGAGCAGCAAATGATATCACCTGTGATGTATTTCAGTTATCTTGCAAACCTGGCCTGTTAGTGGGACAGGAGTTGAGAACCACTGATCTAAGCCCTATTGTAAGACTTTCAAATTCCTCTTCAACAAAAGGTTTATTTTTAAAATGTTTTTTGCATTGGTAAATGCCCCCCATGGAAGTGCCCAGCTACCCATGCCCTTTTTTATTAATAAAAGCTTGCAAACTTGCCTTGAAAAAAATGCTATCTTCCATAGACTTGAGTGAGGTTTGGGTAATATATTCAGGATTGCAGATTTTTAAACAATGTTTGGTGAATATCTAGCAAACCAAATTTTGCTTGGATCACTCATAACTAATGTTAAAGCATTTCTGAACCTCCAAAATAAAACGGTTTCATATTTTGCAGCTTACAAGTTACTAGATGTCCAGGCAGTATGGGTTTTCTTTTTAAAGCGTTGTTTCCTATAATTGTGATTCTGCCAGTAACACGCTTCCTGACCTAGGAACACTCACTCACCCTTCTGGATCACCCTCTTCTTTCCTTAATATTTTAGGAGGTGCATTGTTCTAAAATAAGGAGAAATAGTTGAAAACAACGTAACTGATATCAGTCAGCACAGGCAAAAAGCATAAAAAGTTATCAGTTCAGGATATTTCTACCAGGATAACAGCTATTAGATATAACAGCATTTGTAATAGTATGTTTAACCGCTTCAGCCCTGGAAGATTTGGCTGCTGAATGACCAGGCCATTTTTTGCGATTCGGTACTGCAACTATTTAACTGAAATGTGCGCAGACGTGCGACGTTTCACCCAAACAAAATTGATGTCTTTTTTTTCCCACAAATAGAGCTTTCTTTTGGTGGTGTTTGATCATCTCTGCGGTTTTTATTTTTTGCGCTATAAACAAAAAAAGAGCGACAATTTTGAAAAAAAAACTCCATATTTCGTAATTTTTGCTATAAAAAATATCTCCATTTTTTTTTAAAAAAAGCTAATTTTTTCTCAGTTTAGGCCGATCTGTATTCTTCTACATATTTTTGGTAATAAAAATCGCAATAAGCATATATTGATTGGTTTGCACAAAAATTATAGCGTCTACAATATAGGGGATAGATTTATAGCATTTTTATTATTATTATTTTTTTTTTTTACTAATAATGACGGAGATCTGCGATTTTTATCGGGACTGTGACATTATGGCAGACACACTGGACACTTTTGACACATTTTTGAGACCATTGGCATTTATAGAGCGATCAGTGCTATAAAAATGCATTGATTACTGTAAAAATGTCACTGTCAGGGAAGGGGTTAACACTAGGGGGCGATCAAGGGGTTAACTGTGTTCTCTCTCTGTGTTCTAACTGAAGGAGGGAGGGGACTGTCTAGGGGAGATGACAGATCACTGTTCATACTCTGTATGAACACACGATCATTCTCTTCTCCCCTCAGAGAACCAGGATCTGTGTGTTTACACACACAGATCCCGGTTCTCGGTGTGTCACGAGCAAACACAGGAGCCCGGCGGTCATTGCGACCGCCAAGCACTCGCATCGTCTCCGGAGGCGAGCAGCGCGAGTGCGCGCTCTCCTCCAGCGGTTTGTGCGCGCCCCTAGTGGCTACAGTGCGAAGCGACTTTACTTAGCATCGTTTCACCCAGCTGTACCATTCTGCCGCAATAAAACTGCGGGGCTGGTCGGCAAGTGGTTAACAGGCTAAAATTTCAGTTTAGTTCAACAGAAGTTTATAGGATTACATATTCTTCGTGGTTATTTAACCTGTTGATGTTTGCGGAAAACATACAGTATGTACGACATCAAAAGGTGGGTTTTAACCCCCGGACGCTGCACATATCCATCAAGAGGTGACCAATCTTTCTGTGCTGAGAGCACGCTCACGGTGTGCTCCCAACACATAGACTGAGCTGTCATTGACAGCTCTCAGTCCCCACTTATGATTGATAGCTAGCAGGACCAGGTCCCAATCATGTGACCACTGTGATAGCCAATCACAGTGGTCATATGATCGCCAATCCTGCCAGCTCCTGCAGGCATTCAGACCCTTTAAAAGGATGCTGGGTCAGATGGGAAATGGTTAAAGAATATATTCACCTTCAAAGAAAGGTGGGATACACTTGGCAGACAGCTCTATAGAACCCTATGAAAAGCTACTGAGCAATCCTGGACAGTGCAGTGGAGCTCTCCCAGGAGATATACAGGAAATTAATTGGAGATAAGTGTCCATCAAGGCTTGTGAGGGGGGCAGAGAGCAGATAGGGAGCTATGTTTAGCATGTTGGGGGGGGGGGGGGGGGTAAAAATAAGTTACCTTTATCTGGAAGTGCACTTATCCTTAAATTCCTTTTATTCAGGGGGTCATTTATACATTCCTAACAGAAACACATTTTAAAGTTTTCCCCTTAAGCTATTTAATTGACAATATTTTTAATAGACTTGTGTATCAAGATATTTTTTTCAGGACAGGTAGGACTTTTATTTGATAGAATGATAAAGTCAATATATTTTTATTTTAAATGCAAAAGACAGTTTAAATCAGGCATAAAAAATGTGTTTTTTTTTTCCTACAATCTTTCCTGTAGCTATTCTATCCTAATGAGAACAGCCTGAGGAAATGACTCCAAAAATTATTTGTCTGATTCTCCTGAGTACATGCACACCAAGTATGTGTAGTCTTTATAAAGGAAGCGCTTTTATTAAGATGTACTTTCTCTCTCACTCTTGATTTTTTGGTTTAAAGCTGAAGTTTAATCTGCTTATATTTTGCCTTCCCTGGTTCCTCTTTCCCTGCTCATCAACATGCGAATGACATTATTACAGTTTAAAATAGTATTACAATACTTTTCCATTTTCTTTATATACAATGCAACCTTGTTTATATACAGTGCAACCTTGGTTTACGAGGTTAACGAGCTTTTTGATATACAAGCGACTTTTTAAAAAAAAATTTGACTCGGTTTGCGAGTGTTGTCTCGCAAAACGAGCAGAATTCAAGAAGCTAATGGGCGGTGCAGTACTGCATTTGGCCAGAGGTGCGGGGGGCGCCAGGGACACTCGGAGCGGTTCGGAGCGGTTCGGAGCCGTTCAGAGCCGTTTTGGAAATACTTGTAATGACTCGGGAATACTCGGAAACACTTGGAAATACTCAGTTCCCGAGTGTTTCCGAGCCTTTCCAAGGTCAGCTGAGCTGTCCCCGAGTATTTCTAAGGCTCTCTGGCGCCCCCCCCCCCACCTCTGGCCACATGTGGTATTGCAGGTAATAGAAGTCAATGCGGAGCGAATTATCTTTGTTTCCATTGACTTCTATGGGGGAAACTTGCTTTGATATGCGAGTGCTTTGGATTACAAGCATTCTCCTGGAACGGATTATGCTCGTAATCCAAGGTTCCACTGTACCTTGATTTACATGCAGTGTTGTCATCACTGTGTCTCTATGCTTCACTATACCATGCAAGTAGATCATGGCCTGTGGAAGCCACCAGGATGCTGTACACAAGGATGCCATGATATCCTTGCTGCCATTAGAAATGAGCCCTAAAAAGTAGTTCTGATCATACAGGATTAGGGGTCAGGATTACAAGTAATGTACCTACATACATACACACGTACAAACACATACAGTACATACATACTGTACATACATACACAAATACATACACATATACATACACTATATAACCAAAAGTATTGTGACGCCTGCCTTTACACGCACATGAACTTTAATGGCATCCCAGTCTTAGTCCGTAGGGTTCAATATTGAGTTGGCCCACTCTTTGCAGCTATAACAGCTTCAACTCTTCTGGGAAGGCCGTCCACAAGGTTTAGGAGTGTGTCTATGGGAATGTTTGACCATTCTTCCAGAAGCACATTTGTGAGGTCAGGCACTGATGTTGGAAGAGAAGGCCTGGCTCACAGTCTGCGCTGTAATTCATCCCAAAAAGTGTTCTATCGGTTTGAGGTCAGGACTCTGTACATGCCAGTCAAGTTCCTCACCCTAAACCTGGCCATCCATGTCTTTATGAATTGAGCTGAGGGTTTTATTTGATTTTGTTTTGCATGTGTTGCCCTTCCACGTGCTCCTTACTGTGAGGGCCAGTTATAGGTGGTTGCATTGGCCAGTTGTTTGTTACTGATGTAATATTGGTGAGGGGACACACTGGACACCTTTGCTGCCATTGTGCTATGTGCTGGGTGTCCAGTGTGCCCCTGGTCCTTTAAGGAGGGGGGGGCAACCCCCAGGCTCACCTGCCCTCTATCTATCAATTAGAATGCATGTGCTTCCACTATGTAGGGCCTCATAAATTTACAACAGTTAGGACTGCAGAAATATCGGGGTGCCTTGGAAAGGCTTTGCAGCTCACACACGTATTTGCAAATGTGTGCTAACTAAACATTTTCAAGCGGGGTTAGGGTCAGTGCAAGACCAACAGTGCCATATTGTAGATGAGGACAATGAGGACCCTTCTACAAATCAGGAATACCTTTCTTAAAACATTTGCCCCCACTTGAAAGATTATCAAACAATATCCATTATTATTATACAATAAAAAATAGGAAAACTGATATATCATACTTTTAATGCATTCCGTTTCATAGGTTTGCGCTTATTCTAATCATCCTAGACATAATGGAGAAAATAACCCTTTCAGTGTATAGGGGGGGGATCCCATTGCAAAGTAATTTTCAAAATTCAGCTTTTTCTGTAAGGTAAAGATTTATCTTATAAATAATAAATGGTAATGTGTGTCCTTTAAAATAGTATTAAACCTAAAAGCAGTGGCGGCTGGTGTTTTTTTTTGGGGGGGTGGCAAGTAACCCCCCCCCAGTTGGTTGGTCGGTCGGTCAGCAGCATCACCCCTACCCCGGCACTTACACCATCGGTTGCAGGTGGGTGGGCTCCTACAGGCGGTGGGTTGCGGGTTCCTATGGGCAGTGTGCAGCGGCTCCTGAGTCCTCTCTGCATGACGACGGCTTCTACCATGCGTGTCCTCCCTCCGCCTCATAGGCATCAAATAGGATCGCCTGTCCTTTCAACCAAACGGGTGCCCAGTGTCAAAACATGCTTCCTGATTGGCCGGGAGGAGGATCAGTGTTACAACAGTGAATATTGATTTGCTGTTGTAACACACCTGGGTGGGCTCGGAGCGCACTCTATATGACCCGAGCCCACCCTATATTGAAGCCTATTAGAGCCTCTGGCTCTAATTGGTGCTTCAAAAAAACAGCCCCTCCGCATTGGATTGCATGCGCCGGCGTCCTGAAAGGGGCCATATGCATGGATAAGGGAGGCAGAGATGGATGGGGGGGGCAGCACCCGTGCGCTCTAATGGATAGGACGCCCCTGCCCAAAGCAAACATCGATTATATTGCAGCTTACCAATTCTTAGATGTGACGGCTGCAATAGTTTCCATTTTAGGCTTTCTTTCTTCTATTTTTATCTAATCATCCAGCCAGCAAGTCTGATGTTTTTCACAAGCTCTCCGGCAGAATGTATGAGTTTACATGGATGGGACAAACCACTTAACACTGGCAGTGGTGATTAAAATGATCAGCTTTTATTTATTCATCCAAATCTTTATCCAAAAAGGGAAAAACAGACTGCTGTTATAAAGTGTGAGCTGGAGTTTGGCTCCCATCCCCCCAGATTGATAATGCTGCTTTCTGTTGTGCCGCATTTGCTCATTCCTCCAGAGTTGTGTTTCTCTAATACAAAAGGTGTGTTTTTGGCAAGATCACTAGGTGAATTCAGAGAAGGAAAAGCCAAAGAAAAGAAAACTGATAGAGTCACCACATTTAATTATTGGTAAGCTGCAATATATATATTTTTGGTTTAATTTTAATACTGCTTTAAACAGCTAATTTGGGTTGGGGTTTTATATCTAAGTGCACAAAGGCAGTTGGGAGTGAACAGTGATAAGAAGAACGAACAGGGAGAGGGGAGTGTAAGCACTGAGGGTTTAAAAGGTGCATGGGTGCAAGAAATAGCCAGAGTTCTTCTTACATTACTATCAGTGGCGTAGCGTGGGGGGTGCAGGGGGTGCCGTGGCCCCGGGCGCAATATTTAGGGGGGCGCCAGTGTGTGTCACTGGCTGCCTCCTCCTAATTTCTAATTTTGTGTCCCCGGGCTCCGGCCGCCATGTTAAGTGTCCGGCGCCCTGTGATTGGGTGTATGGGGGTCATGTGAGGCGCCCCGCCTCCGCACATGACCCCCATACACCCAATCACAGGGCGCTGGATACTGAACATGGCAGCAAGCAGAGCCGCCGCTGTGTTCTCCTCCTCATCCGGATCCATGCAGCCAGGATAAGAAGGTAAGTGAGAGTCATGTTACTGGGAGGGGGAGGGGCGAGAGAGAGACTGTAGGCAGGACAGTGTAGTGTAGTATAGTATGGAGGTCAGTGTAGTGTCACTATGGGGGGCAGTGTAGTGGACAGTATAGTCAGGGCTCCAGGCCTGATGTTCTAACCAGCAGGAGCCCGGGAGGAAGGACATCTCCCATGCTGTTATGATAAGGTCAGTACATTTGTTAGGGGGATGTTGTGTAATTATTGTGCTAGGGGACAGACTGCTGCTCCCCCCCATGTAATGTGCTCTCTTGTGCCTTGCAGTGCCCCCCATGTAATGTTCTGTGCCCACCATGTCATGTGCCTTGCAGTGCCCCCCATGTAATGTGCTGTGCCCACCATGTCATGTCATGTGCCTTGCAGTGCCCCCCATGTAATGTGCTGTGCCCACCATGTCCTGTCATGTGCCTTGCAGTGCCCCCCATGTAATGTGCTGTGCCCACCATGTCCTGTCATGTGCCTTGCAGTGCCCCCCATGTAATGTGCTGTGCCCACCATGTCCTGTCATGTGCATTGCAGTGCCCCCCATGTAATGTGCTGTGCCCACCATGTCCTGTTATGTGCATTGCAGTGCTCCCCATGTAATGTGCTGTGCCCCACCATGTCCTGTTATGTGCATTGCAGTGCTCCCCATGTAATGTGCTGTGCCCCTATGTAATGTGCTGTGCCCACCATGTCATGTGCATTGCAGTGTCCCCATGTAATGTGCTGTGCCCACCATGTCATGTCATGTGCCTTGAAGTGCCCCCCATGTAATGTGATGTGTCCAGTATGTCATTTGCTGTACATTGCAGTGCCCACCATGTAATGCGCTGTGCTGACCATGTCATGTGCTGTGCATTGCATTGCCCTTCATGTGATGTGCAGTGCCCACTATGTCATGCTGTGCCTTGCAGTGCCCACCATGTCATGTGCTGTGCCTTGCATTGCCCACCATGTAATGTGCAATGCCCGCTATGTAATTTGCAGTGTCCACCATGTCATGTGCTGTGCCATACAGTGATCTCACCATGTAATATGCAGTGCCCACCGTGTAATGTGCAGCGCCCACCATGTCATGTGCACTTCCCACCATGTCATGTGCTATGCTGTGCCCACCCTGCCATGTGCTGTGCCCAGCATGTAGTGTGTTGTGCCCACTGTGTAATGTGCTGTGCTGTTCAACAGTGCCCACCATGTCATGTGCAGTTCCTAACATGTAATGTGCTGTGTCCAGTATGTCATTTGCTGTACATTGCAGTGCCCACCATGTAATGCGCTGTGCTGAACAATGTCATGTGCTGTGCATTGCATTGCCCTTCATGTGATGTGCAGTGCCCACGATGTCATGCTGTGCCTTGCAGTGCCCACCATGTCATGTGCAGTTCCTAACATGTAATGTGCAGTTGCATTTCCCACCATGAAACGTGCTATGCCATGCAGTGCCACCATGTAATGTGTTGTGCCCACCATGTAATGTTATGTGCCATTCAGTGCCCACCATGTAATGCGCTGTGCCCACCACGTCATGTGCTGTGCCATGCAGTGCCCACCATGTAATGCGCTGTACCCACCATGTAATGTGCTGTGTCCATGCAGTGCCCCCCATGTAATGCGCTGTACCCACCATGTAATGTGCTGTGTCATGCAGTGCCCCCCATGTAATGCGCTGTACCCACCATGTAATGTGCTGTGTCATGCAGTGCCCACCATGAAATGTGTTGTGTTGTGCAGTACCAACCATGTCATGTGCTGTGCTCACCATATAATGTACTGTGCCTACCTTGTAATGTGCTGTATTGGGCAGTGCCAACCGCGTAATGTGCTGTGCCCGCCATTAAATGTGCTGTATCCATGTATCCACCATGTAATGTGTTGTGCCAACCATGTGATGTACTGTGCTATAACCCCCCCTCCTGTGT